>NW_021703765.1:48868314-48885352 GCF_005190385.1 Monodon monoceros
AGAGAGAGAGAGAGAGAGAGAGAGAGAGAGAGAGAGAGAGAGAGAGAGAGAGAGAGAGAGAGAGAGAGAGAGAAAGAGAGAGAGAGAGAGAGGGAGAAAAGAGAGAGAGAGGGAGAGAGAGAGAGCGAGAGAGAGAAAGAGAGAGAGAGAGGTATTTTCACAGAATTAGAAAAATACCATAAACAAAATCTGAGGAAATGAGGATTCTAGGTTTTACAGCACACCCCAGACCCCATCCCTTATTAGAGGATATGGTATAAAGTGAAGCAGGACATCATGGTGGGTTTGCTTCATTTATCATCAAGATGGAAATCCAAGCATTAAAGATACTTTGTCTGAAAATGTTTTAGGTAAATAAATTCCCCGTTTAATCTCTGAGACTTCTGTCTTTATGGATCTTTGTATTCTTTGCTCTGGCTAAGGGTCCTTAGATTTGTGTTTAGGGATCCTAAGTTGGGTTTGTTCTCAGCACACCATTTTTCTGAAAGGCTCAAGTATGGCATTACTTCACTCTGCAGTCCCCACAAGTTCTGGGCAGTGTTCTTGGAAACAGGAATATGATCTCACCCAGTTAGAAGAAGCGTCACATAATAAAATAATTGTCCCTCTCTCAGGCCATTGCACACTACTAAAATATATTGCTTCTTGACCTTTTGGCTAAGCTCCCATGTAGACCAACTAAAGTATTAACTTCCTTTCAGCTTTACCACACTCAAGGCCATATTTTATGACAGCTGAAAGCGATCTTGTGCCTTGTGGGGGCCCAGATGAGTCCCTTTGTGATAGCTGAGTTTGTCCAAAAAGGCTGGATCATAGACTATCCAGTCCAATAATCCACATAATGCTGGAGCCCTCACTGTGATGTTTGCCGATATTCCTAGCTGGGGTTGTCCAGCCTGAGCTTGAACACCACCAGTGAAGGGCAGGGGACTCGGAGGCAGCCCATTCCATCTTTGCCTCACTATTTGTCTGACTACAAAAAAGTCCCTTCCTTTGCACTGAAATCTGTCTTCCTAAAATGTAGGCTCAATAATCCTAATTCTTCCCCATGGGTCTATGCACAGTAAGTTGAATCCCTTTTTAACTATTTGATGATACCTACTGTTTGTTCCTCAAGTCCTGTCTTTAGGTTAAATAACCTAGTCCCTTGAGCACATTCTCTTGGAGTGTGCATTCAGGCTCTTTTACCAAGCATATCCCAAGCATACTCTAATGTGTGCCCAGAGTTGAATTCAGTACTGAGCTATCTACTTTCTCATTATTGATATTATATATTTACGAGAGCACCATAAAGCGCCATTAGATTTCTTTTGGAATCATATCACACTGTTGACACATTGATTTTATTATTAAAAAATCCCCAAGTCTCTTACATACTTACTGCTACTTGCATAGTTAGTTTTTGAACCCAGGTATAGGGTCTTGTAATTATTCATTCTAATTTTGTTTGTTATATTTGGTCCATTGTTCAAGCCTCTCATGCTCTTTCTGAACCTTGATTCTTTTGTCAACAATATTTGCTGTCCTTTTGGGATTTTTATTGTCTACAAATTTGTTTGTAGCATAACTTCTATATTTGCATCTTACCCATTGGTATTAGCAGGGCAGAGCTAAGGACAGAGGGCAAGTGAAAATGAAAATTTCAGTCCAATAATGAAATAAGCTTACTATTTAATAACAATGAGTTATGGGTCTAAACAATAGAGTAATATTTTGTAGTGAACCTGGTGTGGTGGGAAAGATCGATGTCTCAGTAACCTATACTCCTTATGATATGGCTTCTTAATTGATAAAAGAAGTCAGAAATTAAAGACAGTCTTTAAAACAAAAGTAAAATAAGTTGTTGGTGTATAAAATTTTTAAAAAGATAGTCCAAGATTTTATTTGAGACTCTGGTCACTCCCCGCAAACCTCAATTGTTATTTTATTTAAGAAACCAAACCAAACCAAACAAAAACCTTACTGCAGAGTAAACTTTTCACAGTTGAGTTTCTAGATCATCTGGTTCAGTTAATTTGTGGCTAAAGATATGGTTTTGTTTAAACAGCCCCACATGTAGGCTTTCAACCCTCCCCTTAAAATTAATTTCCATAATCCTTAACAGTGACAGAAAGATGTATGTGAAAGATGGGAAGGAACTCAACTGCAGTTGGTACATTCTGACTAATAAAGAGAAGGATTTAAGCTTCAGGAGATACATTTGAAGGATGAGTTGAATTTTCCAATTAGGAATGGATGTAGCATGACTCTCCATGTTAAAGCTTCCCAGGTAAGTTCAAGAGGAAAATAACTGAACCTGAATTCCATAGGGAAGTAATAGTTCCCTTTCTGATTAATGACTGTCTGTAGGCAACACAGCCAGGACAGACAAATTGCTGCACTACATTCTAACTTTTACAAAAACTCCTTTCATCAGTTGGATACTTAAACCCACTTTAACTTAGTCTAATTAATGAGATGCAAGCCAGTATGAATGATCAGTAATGGGATCATTGTACTTTATTTTCCTTTTGTTTATGCAGGGTCACAGCTACATTTTTGGCCATGTTTTATGATGTTATGACCTGGACTGCAAACAAATTCCTAGTCAAACTGCTGTGGGTTGTTTATAAAATAATTTTGGAGTCTAGTTTAACTTCCAATCCTCCTCTGCTACATGTACACACACACACACACACACACACACATCTAAGATAGTCAAAAGTAGCTTTTTCTAGCACAAATGTTGTAATTATAATTTATTTCTAGCTGAACATTATATTTGTGAAGCACCATCTATCCTTGAAGATTTTTTACCTTTAAAGCTCAGATCGTCTGTGTGATGGGTCAAAATCATCCTTACGCCGAAACATAGTCTGCGCTTTAACCATGGTAAACTCCTTGCAAATGTCCAAATGTGTTAGGATATAACTGTCTCCAAAGCTTTGCATATGTTCTTCCCATTGACTGGAATGTCCCCTTTCTCTGGCTCAATAATTGTTATGCATCAAAATGAGGCTGAGTGCTTTACAGGAAGTTTTCCCTGATTCCTGGCACCTATACAAATGCTCTTGTGCTTACCTATTACATATCAGGTATCACACTGTATTATAAAAGTTAATTTCCTTCCATGTCTTTTATTAACATTATGTACCTATAGATAGTCATATATAATACGTGCTGCTACTCTCTGAGATATAATAGATGCTCAACAAATATAATAAATATTCCCTTTAAAAGAGGGGGCCTTTCAAGAATCCCCTGGCGGTCCAGAGGTTAGAACTCCGTGCTTTCACTACCGAGGGCCCGGGTTCAGTCCCTGGTCGGGGAACTAAGATCCCACAAGCTGCATGGCAAGGCCAAGAAAAAAAAAGAGGGAGCCTTTCTTATTGTCCAGACTAGAATAGGTGCTTGTACTGTATATTCTCATAGAACACTGAACTTCTCCTTTGCAGGACTTATATTTGTAACTAGGTACTTTCTTGTATAGTTGTTTGATGTCTATTCCTCCCCTAGATTATAAGCTCCATGAGGACAGGGACCACTTTTTTCCATTGTTCTATTTTTCTTCCTGGCACAGTGCCCAGCACAGGGAATTTTCTCAGTAACTATTTGTAAAGTGACTGATGAATTTAATGAATAGGTCTCTATGAGAGAAATTGATGAGGGAAGTCTTGCCCTTAGGTTTTAGTTTAATGTCAGGTGTTGCAAAGGGGGAATGTACTAGGAAAAGGGTAAAACCGTAAGAGAGGGTTTCTTGAAAATTAACTGAAATACTAAAGGATAGAGTAGGAAGAAGGCAGCAGGGTTGAGGATGGAGCAAGGAAGTACAGTGCCCTGATAAAAGGAGAGAAGTGTGAGGAGAAGGGTTTATACCCTAAGTTGTGACTGTGGGTCACTGAGATGAAGACCACAGGCGAGATGGAGGTGATTGGGGTTTACCTAACCTTGGGGTTCCAAATAGGGCTTTGATTTAAAGATTTTTTCATGGTCTCAACAACTCCCCTTCCAAAGGCAGTGTAGAAAGAATTTTGAGCAGCTACAGAACTTACTAGCTACAACACTTATTAGCTGTTTGACTTTGAGTAAGGCATTTGACATTTCTGAGCCTCGGTTTTCTCATTCGTAAGGAGAGGGCAATCATATTTACCTTAAAGAATCGCGTGCCGTGAAATGAGGTACTGTTCATAATCATCCAACTCGGTCCCTGGCTCACAGCAATTACTGTACAAATGGTAGAAATTTTAATATTAACCAGACTTAACCTTTACAGAACTTTTGAATGGTTCTGTTCTTGGCCTCAAGTTCAGTATTTTTAATAAACGGGTTGAAGCATTCTTATCAAATTTAAAGATGACACAAAACTGACAAAAACAGCTAGTATGTTGGCTGACAGGCTAAGGAGCCATAAACAGCTCAACAACTGGGGAGGATAGGCTGAAACCAGCAAGATAAAATTAATAGGGACAAATTTAGACTCTTGCTTTTGTGCTTAAAGAATCAGCTGAAACCAGAACAAGGGAGACCTCGTTTAAGAGCTTATAAGAGAAAGGCCCAAGGGTGTTAGCTGACTGTCAGATTAACGTAAGCCAACTGGGTGAAGGCTGCCAAAAAGCTAATGTGATCTGAGGCCATGTGCTGGAAATAGAGCATCCAGAAGAAACGAGGTGATCATCCAAGTGTCCTCACGCAGGGCGGACAACATCAAGGGATTGTGCTCAGTTCCTGGCCTGTGCTTTAAGACTGATAGATCTAGAAGAAGGTTGGCAAGAAGGCCAGAGCTCTGGAAATCATGTCTTATGAGCAACAGTCAAAGGAACTGGGAATGTTTAGTCTGGAAAAGAGGAGACTGGAATGGTGCAGGGTTGGAGGTAGAGAGTGGGTGGCATGGAGCATGCTGTAGCCTTCAAATATTTGAAGGGTTTTCATTTGGACGAGGAATAGACTTGCTCTGCAGTGTTTCAAAGGATGAAAGAAATATGATTGGAAATCGGAAGGGAAGTTTTGGTCAATATATGTCAAAGTATACTCATTGTAGCTGTACTTGCGAGCATTTATAAACCATGTGCAAGGCACACTACTAAGCTCTTCTGATATATTACTCTTCTTATCTACTACTTATTTAATCCTTACATAGACTCTGTAAGGCGAACATTATTATCCCCATCTTATAGATGAGGAAACTGAAGCTTAGAATAAAGAATTTATTTGCCTAAAGCTCTGAAACAGGTTAAATCGTAAAGCTGGGGCTCTAACTCAGGTCCCTTAGGACTAGAAAGCCTGTGATTTTTAGCCCTATGTCATAGTTCACCTAGAGTTTCCTGGGACATAGGAGTTTCGGTGCTAAAACCAGGACAGTCCAGGGCAAACCAGAATTATTGGTCACTCTAATTTCATAGTATGTTTCTCCACACCCCCATGGTGGAGGAGACCTTTGCTTCCTAAAAGCTGGGATTATAGCTCAGTGTCTGGCTTTGGCTCAAGTTTCAAAAGTGGCTCCAGAAAAATTTCACTGTTTAAACGTGGAAATGGTCCGTCCTAAGTGGCAATGAGCATCCAGTTCCTGGATGTGATCAGACCAAGGCTGGATGCCTCCTGATGGAGCTGCTGAGGATGCGGATGCTCTACTGGGCTCATTGTCAGCAGAGGTCGTTTCTAAGCCTCTTCCACCTCTTGTTGTTATGTGATTCAGACAAAGAGGGCTCCTTCCTTGGGCCCTGAGGAGACCCCCCAGGCTCTTTATCCAGAATTAAGAACACACTTACGGGGCTGGTTTGAGATGGTTTCTCAAGAAGCCCGGAACATGGACCTCTGTCTCCCTTCCTGTGTCATTGCCCCCTGCTACATGTAGCCAAAAACATGTGTATAAATGTTCCGAGATCTTTGCCTTGGAGCACACATGCTTTGGATTTTCAACCCAAGGCTCTTCCAAGAAAGACCCAGACACCGATTCATTATGTATAGGTCACTGATGTGTTTATGTGTTTAAAAGTCATTTCAAAAAGGAGAAGAAAAGCAGGCCTCAGTCCATCCTTTGGCATGCACTCATCAGTGAACTATCATTTCATTGGTAGTCTTTAAGGGCCTCATGGCTGAGTGTCTAGGAGCCTATTAGTATTCTGAGAAAGATTTTAAAAAGTTTTCTAGACCCTTGAAGTTAGTTCTGGGTGTGTCTGGGTAGTGTTGTCTTGGAAAGGTCTTCTTTTTTCTTACAGCCTGCACTGGAGTAAAACTGACATAGAATAAGCAAAGTGACATCATAACACATTGGCCCCAAGTGAGTTAGGACGTCCTTAGTGATGCTCTGCTACCTTTCCTGAACAGTCTGTTGGACAGTGAGATTACATCTCTCCTGAGGAGGCCTTTGGCATTTGGTGAGTCTCTGTTTCCAACTAAAGGAGATGCCACCTTATCTGTGACAATTTTGCATGTGCAGCAAGCAAACGCAAGTGGCCAACACAGGGAATTCTCCACGAGGGAAACTGAAAACAGCAAAAATTTCCAAAGAAAATAGCCAAACTACAAAAGTCCACACTTTATCCCCTCTGTGTTCTTCTTCTATGTATACCTTCTCCTTGAGGGCCCAGCAACAAACACCTGAGTCATTTTTCATTTAAGTCTAACACTACTTATGTCTATGTCCTTGAATAGCTCAGCTGTTGCTGCTTTCTTTACTAACAGCCTTTGTTACTGAAGACCCATGTGGAGAGAAGCCCTGTACCAAATGTTTTACATTATTATCTTATTTATCCCTCAAAACAACTCTGAGGTAGGCAATATTGTCCCCCTTTTGTAAGTGAGGAAAGTGAGCCTCAGAGAGGTTAAACATCTTGTCTGAAGTCACACAGCTGGTAAGTGGAAGAGCTGGGATTTGAACCCAGTTCTATCCAAAGCCTATTTTCTTTTCATTATGCTACTCTGCTTTACTTTGACCTGAATCTGACCTTCTGCCAAAGCCTACCTGCAATATGAAACGTTTTTTCAAGACTTCCACCCTCTAATACTTGTATATCATCACCATCTTTTATACAACTTGCTTTCACTGAGTTACGCTAATCCTGAAGCCTCAGAGAAGTCTTCTTTCACATCAGAGCCTGGATCCTTACGGCATAAAGACCTTCGCTGGTCGTTTTGAACTGCCCCTTATCTATGCCCTCGCAACCAGGATCATCGCTCTGCTTCTCATAGGGACGTATCTTCATTGCCTTTAAGTTTACCCCACATGCTCTTCTCACTGAACATTCTTTTCCCCTGACATAAATATGATGTTATTTAATATAAGGAATATATTTTTACATTATAGCTCTTTGTGGATATACTTTTATTCAGTCTTAGCTTCTAAGCTTCTAGAAAACCAGATCTCTTTAACTGGAGCTCTGCTGTTTGGGGGCAGTGGGAGGTGAGTGGAGGATGCTTACTATCTGCCCTTCTCATGTTTCGATAAAAAAGGAACCTCTGCTAAGACTTCTGCCCTCTCAGCAGTTCTGGGGAGGAAGAGTCCACCCTCTCCCCACACTTCTTTCCTCCTTCCTTTGGCAGGAGAGTACCATCTGTTTGGTCTGTGCCCATGTATAAACCAATGGGATTACGGATAGTACAGTTCTGATTTCCTCAACCTTTTCCTAAGGTAGGGTGGTGGTGGTGGGTTTCCATTGAGTTGAGGTGCCATAAAGCTTGCACAACATCATTTTGGACCTTGGGAGGAGAGCACTGTCCAGGAGGTCTGCTTCCTGCCACATCTGGTTGGACTGGCACTGTAGTGTGGTAGACAAGGAATTTATATCACAAGTAAGAGAAAAATCTGCTCTACTCTTTTCTTGTTTGTTTGTACTTGTTATTAATATTATCCTCAATTTGCTGTTTCTTTACAGAAATCTTTTTAAGCCACTTGTCCATTTCTTGAGGGCTAGTTTAGTTAAAGCTAGATGATGTAATTTGTAGCTCATGCCTCCAGGCCTATATAAACTGAAATACGTGGCCATATAGGGAAAACAAGCAAACAGGTGAGAGATCCCTGAAAACTTCTTTCCTTCATGAAGTTCCCATTCATCCATTGGGATGTCTCCTGTGGTATGTGTATGTGACACATAACCAGTCAGACCATGTGTGGGGGCCAGTGCTAAGATGAACAGGCAATATGAGTAAAGTTTAATTACTTTTTTATAGATAAAGAATAAATATAATAATGAATAGATGTCCTAAGATTTTCTTAAGGAGGATTTGAGAAGAATTTCTCTGCCATCTCCCATCTCCCACTGGTCAAGGTTTGCCCCCAGGGGTGTTGTTAATGCCCCTGCTTTTATAGGTTAGGTGTGTGTGGCATTAATCAGGTCCCTTGGTATCTTACCCCTCAGTGGCATCAGGGAAGCCATCAGGTAGGAGGAAAGAGGCAATTGCCAGGGCAGAGATTTGATAAATATGACCAACAAAGGCTGAGATCAATCCCATTCAATAGTTTCATACAGCATTTAATTAAGACTTCTCACTATCAACAGGACATCAAGCAGCAGGATGGAACTGCAGTACAGACTGCTTCCCAGAGCCCTGGACTCAACTGAACAAGTTCTACAAACCACCAGGGTCTACATCAGAAAGCCAGGTGGCTTTCTCCTGAAGGCTCTGTATTGACCTTTCCACTCCGCCCAAGGCATTAATCCAGGAGCAGCAGGGTGTATTTGGATTGTACAGGCTCTGCCTTGGCCTCTGAGGCAGTCTCAGGCAGTTTTCTCATCAGTAATAACTCTGGCCAGTGAGATGAGGCTGACTTGAAGGCCTTTAAGACTCAAACTAGTGTCACTGATCTCTTTGGTTAAAGTCAGGAACAAATTTCTTAACAGCTTTTCTAATTGAATGACTCCATCTGGAAGGATAAACACCCACAGAATAAACAATGAGTCAGTTATCCTTCAGGAGACTTTCCCCAAGTAACTAAGGATGGTTGTGTTTCAGAGAAATCTCACAGATGTCTGAAGACAGCATAATCTACTACTGGTGGTTCCTCAAATCCTTGAAGATGCTATGACCAAGTGTAGGGTGTAGGTTGCTGTGGTCTTGGGGAACATACAGATGAATGTCTAGTGTCATCACAGGTACAGTCCTGGGGATGACCATGGTGCCTCTGGAAGGAGTATTGTTTATAATTATTAGCATCCCCCAAGTGGGACCTACATCAGTTGGGGACACAGATTGACAGTGTCTTAAGTGTGGCCTCTCAACAGGCTGGTAAGCATTAGAATATTCAACTCATGTCAGATAAGTGAGTCTAATCCTCACCTTTGGAGGGATTGCCTGTAGGCAATTATCCTGACCTTTCCTATCTGTCCACACCACCAATTGGGTGCTATTTGTCTGTCCCATGGAATGATTGAGTGATGCCTATGAGAATGGGGCTGGGGAGAGACATCCAGAAGTGTTGATAGGTGTTTTGTGTAGGAGGTGCAGGAGCTGAGGCTAAGCCCCTAGTGTTTGCAATTGATTTCTCAATAAGGTTAAGGGCAATGACAATATAATTGTAGTTAGATCTGTCTGGTGGAAGATACCAGATACAGCTTAAATTTAAGTTAAGTTGGAATTTAAGGCCCTTGCAATGGTTTAAATCTAAGCTCTTACTATAGTTTGGGAGACCTGCACCAGAGGTTCCTCTCTAGGCAGGTTCCTCTCCACCAGATAACTCCCAACAGCTCATTTTGGTGCCTAAAAATTCAACATTAGCGGTTTGGTCTTTTGAGTATTGCTCTACTAAAATATAAACAACTGCAGACAGATAATACATTGTTAGCCAACCAGCCGTTTCCTGAGGAACACATCTGCAGGGCCGTAGTATAATGGAAGAAAATTGAATTGAATCAGGACACTGATTTATCTTGGTATACTCTAATATTAAAATGGCAACATTTTAATATTAATTCCTTAAAAAATTCTTATTAATTTAATTCTTATTTAATTAGGCAATATACACTTAGTTAAAAAATAAGTACAAAATATATTCAGTGCCAAGTTTCTCTCTCACTCCCATTCCTTAATCCTCCATTTTCCTTTCCCAGAGCAGCTTTTACCAGTTATTTATACCATTTCAGTGATATTCTCTCCCCTGTCCCACTATTTTTTTTTTTTTACCACAAATGGTAGCATGTTAAAGGGACACTTTGCTTTAGTTTTACTTAGCTGTATGTCTTGGAGATTGCTCTGATCTATACATAGTATTTTTCTTCATTCTTTTAAATAGCTGCATGGTCTGGCTATAACATAATATATTTAATCAGTCCTCCATTGATATTCATTTAGGTTGTTTCCTATTCTCGACTATAACAAGTAGTGCTCCAACAGATACTGTCTCACAATAGCACAAACAACACATGGCTCATCCAAGGCAGAAAGCCCCTGGCATAGGTCTAGCAGAGTGTACGGGTCCCCATTGACTCTTTCTATCACATGGTGTCTTGCACAGGCTTTTGTGTGACTCTTAAGATCCCTGCTTCCTAGTATTCATGTTCTAGTATTCTCCCCTCCCCTTGACTGTTGGTGGGACCTGTGACTTCCTTCTAATCAACAGAATGTGGTAAAGGTGATGAGATGTCACTCCCATGGTTATGTTACATCATAGGAGACTCTGTCTTGCTAGCAGACTCTCCCTCCCTTGCCAGCTGTGAAACGCAAGTTGACACAAATCCTACAGATGCAAGGAACTGAATGCTGCCAACAACCCGTAAGTTGGGAAGCACGTTTTTCCCTAGTTAAGCCTCCAGATGAGAACTCAGTCCTGGCTGACACCTTGATTACAGCCTCATGAAATTCTAAGCACAAGACCCAG
Organism: Monodon monoceros; assembly: GCF_005190385.1. Lineage (NCBI taxonomy): Eukaryota > Metazoa > Chordata > Mammalia > Artiodactyla > Monodontidae > Monodon > Monodon monoceros. Next base: position 48,879,104 of record NW_021703765.1, read on the forward strand.
CTAAACTGTGCCTGGACTTCACACTCACAGAAGCTGCAAGATACTAAATGTGTGTTGTTTTAAGCTGCTAAGTTTGTGGTCGTTAGTTACACAGCAATAGAAAACTAATACACGTGGGAAGGCGAACTTGGACTGGGTGTGACTGAGCATACCATGGCTTGTAATTAAGGAGAAGTTTCCCAATCCTTTGCTTCTTCAAATATTTGTAAAGTTGTAAGGAAGAGTCAGGAATTACTCAAGTAAGTTGGAAGACCCTCAGTTTTGCATTCAAAGTTATAGCCTTGCTGTCATGAGATACCTCTTGCCCTCAGATGCCAGTTGTTTGGAAAGCTTGCACATTGGTGTTGGTTTCAGACCGGTATCTTGAAGCCCTTCTGGTTGAGCTTTCTTGCTGTTAGACCACCTGAAGGAAAACCACCACGGTCATCTAGTGCACCAGCTGCTATGTCTCTCCACGATATTTTTATATTCTTTTCTTTTTACACATGTGGAGTTATCTAAGTAGGATAAATTCCTAGTAAAAATTCTGGGTCAAAAATGTGTGTACATTTAAAATTTGTAAGATATTCACAAATTGTCCTCCAGAAAAGTTGTACCAGTTATTACCATCAACAATGAATGAGAGCACTGCTTGTCCACACCCTTTTTCTGTTTTCAAACTTTTTGATCTTTGTCAATGTGAAAGTTAAAGAATGATATTTAAGTATGACTATATTTTAATTTTTTTATTCTGGGGAAGGCTGACTTCTTTTCACATGGTTAAGAACTATTTATATTTCCTTTATTTGCAAACTGCCCATAGCTTGCGTTCGTTTTTCTGTTACTTTATTGATTTTCTTCTTTAGTCATTAAAGTTTATTTGTAAAGAATTCTTTACATACTGAAGAAATTATTTGTCTCTCGTTTATATTGCAAATATTTTCCCAAGCTTTCCTTTGTCAATTTACTTTATTGTTTTTTTATATAAAATTTATATTTTTTAAATGTAGTTTTTCAGTTCTGTTTTGAAGTTTTAGATTTTGTACCTAATGCTTTCCTCACTCTGAGTTTATGTATAACTCTTCTATACCCTCTTCTATTGCAGTTAAAGACTCTCTCTCTCTCTGTTGAACTCTTTGAAACAGTTTCATGTTGTATTTTTAGTGAATACCCAGTTATCTCAATATCATTATCTAATAATTCATTTTTTATTCACATACTTGGACTACTATCTTCATCATAATCTAAATAGGACAGTCTTATGAGCTTCCAGGAAGTTATCTCTAGAAGCATTTGCAAGTTCATAATACATAACTGTATGCAGAATATTTGGCCATCTTGGAATTTGCACTCTTTTTCTTTCTCATAATATCAGTCATAACATACTGTTAGTTTTCTGTATGTAGTGTCTCTTGCATTTATGCTTTCCTTTTCATTTCCATTTTGCCTGCTTTATTCAGACTCTAGTCTAAAGTATTGTAGTGTCCTAATAGGTCTTCCTGCTTTTATCCTCATTTCAAGTCATCCTACATATTGCATCCAGATTAAACTTTTTAAAAATTCCACTTTTATCATATAACTTTCTTACAAAAAACTTTAAATTCTCACTTTTTATTACAGGAGACAGTTAAAATTTCTGAGCCTAGTGTTCAGGGCACTCTAAGTCGGCCCTGTGGAGGCTTTTAAGCTGTTGTCTTTCAGCTCAAGGCCCCCCTGTACTCTGCTATTTGAGGCTGGGAGACTCAGGGCTATATTTCTGCTTTGCCAGTTGGGTTTCTGTTGGCCCTGCCAATAGGGGGCGCTAGAGGGAGACTGGCGTGCTAGAGGGGAGCAGGGACTTGCTGCTTCCTCTCTTGCTTCCTGTCTGCTTGTGAGTCCTATGAGTGTAGTTCAGCCTCATTTTTCATTCCTGCTGCCACAGTTCCTTCCTGTAGAAGCAGCTGAATCCGGTTTGCCATTTTCCTCACTCTTGGAGAATCAGTCTTCTTGAGCCCCTTCAGAGACTCCAGTCCCAGCCTCTCCTCAGAGATTCGGGTCCCAGGCACATGGGTCCCTTCCTCTAAGTTTCTACATTTTAATTATCCCTCTTCTTTTTGTCCCCCAGGCCTAAGGGTGATAGCTGCTTCCTACAGTTGCTACCTCAGTGATACCCTAGAGTTCTCTTTTTACTCTTAGTTAACAACTTTATACTTAGTTAACAATTGTTTATATTAAATTCTCTCTGTTGAAATAATTGATGTGGTTTTTGTCACCTGATGGAAGCCTCACTGATACAGGCACCAAACCACTGCCTCGACTGTTTAAACTCTGTACCCCAAACCAGACCCTCTGTTCCAATGAGAAAAGTCTGCTCTTTCCATGGACCCCCAAGTGGATTTTTCCCTTTCCCAGTTTTGAAGGCCTGACTATATCACCCCCTTCCTGCAAAAGCTACCCAACATCTGCCAATTGGAATCCTGTCTTCCAGAGCCCAGGTGACATCCAGTCTTTTCCAAAGCTGCTGCTCATCAGTCCGCTTGCCCAGATGGCTCATTCAACACTCAGTTCCATACTGACAGCCTCCTCCATGTCCGCCGTCTCAGTAACTTACAGATATGCAAGTCGGTTCTTTAGACCTTTGAGTGCATTCCACCATAGGAATGATGTTACACATGGTGCCTTAGGCAATGCCAAGTGGTACGTCGGCTGCTCCGTATGAGCACATTTAACTCACAGTGGAACTGAATTGTTAAGATTCAGGACTGGAACCTAATGATGATATGTAAAGTTATTTTTTGGAAAAGTTTGACACGGGGGTCCCGTCTTATTGTGGTGCCCTGCCCATGAGCATAGGGCACCCTTGGTTCTGGTGATCTCAGCAGTGGCAGCTCCCATCAGATCTGCTTGAGGAGGGAGAATTGAAAACCCTGGGGGCAGCGGCACCTATATCTAGTCAGGGGCTGCTTGGATGCAGGATTGATTCAGTGTCAGGATCTTTATGTCAGGAACTGCTTGGACCACTTAGAGGTCAGTAGCTTTCTATGTGATATGTTTTCCTCCTAAGGCTTCCAGAAGGGCAGGACTGTAACTTGTATTTTAATTCTTACTAATACTTAGCACAGTACTTTGGACATCATAGGCCTAGTTTTCCCAAAATATGCCTCCTACTATTGCACAGCCATTCTCTCTCTATATAACTTATTGTCTACAGATACTTAAAAAAAATTCCTCCTCTGTTTTCATTTTTTTTCCCCCTTGGGGATATAGCAATAGAGGTATCTGAAAAAAAGGGTCTAGTACGCAGATAAGAATAGTCTATGTACTAAACATTCAGTCAAACCCATTTTCTCTACAGGTAGAATCACTAAAATTGGGGTTTGAATGGATACTTAAGGAAAAAAACAAACAAAAAAATTCCCTAAGTGGAAGAGAGGAAGAGAGGCCTGGAGTTGCCCGCAGCTAGAATGTCCTTCTGAGAATATAATACCTGTATGGAAACTTCATGGTATAGTAGAGGTGTAGTGGCCTAAAGATCCATCATTTCTGTATTCAAACTCCAGTTCCATAACTTTGCAGTGTGAAACATTAAGTTATCTGATTATTGAAATTTCAGCTTTCTCATTTATAACATGGTGATAATAATATTACTTCATGGAGTTATTTTGAGGAATAAAAAAGATAACACGTAAGGTGTCTGGCATAGAGTCTCGCATAGAGTAAGTATTTAAGTATTCAATACATGTTAGTTCCTTTTCCCTTTATTTTAGACATAAGTTTATTTGTACTTTGAGTTTAAAAAGACATAGCCACTGTGAACGGTGAGTCAAGGCTGAAAAGTAGACAAAATAACACAAACACCAAGTTTTGAGGATTTATATGCTGTGTTCTTTCTATTCCTTGTTTCTCTACCCACTTTCTTCCATGGATGTGGTGCTGAAAGGAAGCATGCAAACATTTTCTGAAATGGTTAGAGCACGAGCCCCACAATTCATTTCTGATTATCTCCCTGGAGTGTTTTCTAACTGACCTTTCTGTAATGTATTGATAAATGTTTTCAAGTTAACAACTCCAGGAAGCAGGATGAAACTTCATAAGAAATCTTGGAATCTCTAAAATCTTAGTCTTTGGGACTTAGTATTACTTTGGATACAACATTGTTACTGAAGTGACACTCTGAAATCTTAATCCTTCTTTCCAGGGAGCAGGCTGGGAAAACATTCAGTGATGCAATAGGCTATGGAGTTGCTGAAATGTGGCCTGAGTTTTGGGAAATATGTGATGGTTTAAACATCTGGGACCCCAGGGGTGGTGATGCAGTGGACCAGATGTGGACAAGACTTTTTCACGTCTGCTGACTCTGGGGGACTCAGTTTTTTAATATGAACAATGTGGAAGATAGTAATTTTCTGCAAGCTCCTTTTCCTAACCTGCTGTGCTTGTACATACTATTTGAGACTTTTTATTTTTCTCATTTGTTTCAATTGTGTTCATAATTTCTTGTTGAAGCATTTTTATAATGGATGGTTTAACATCCTTGTCAGAGAATTCCAACATCTCTGTCATCTTGGTGTTGGCCTCTGTTGATGGTCTTTTCTCATTTGAGATTTTCCTGGTTCTTGGTATGACGAAGTATTTTCATTTGTATCTTGGATGTTTTGGGTATTGTGTAGAGACTATGAATCTTGTTTAAATCCTCTGTTTTAGCAGGCCTCCTCTGCTTCCACACTGGGAGGGGAAGGGGCTCTTGCCTTGATTCCGCCCAGTGTGGGTGGAAGTCCAGTTCCCTATTCAGCCTCCACTGACTCTTGAGGAGGGGGTGGAACTCTGTTATTGCTGGGGGGTGGATGGGCTCAGGCTTCCCCCAGGCCTCTGATGACATCACGCTGTTTAGAAGGGAGAGGGCATCTTGTTACTGCTATCTCCATGCCCCCCACTGAAACACTGAGGGTAGAGGGGGCTAACTATCTTCTGGGGGTGGTAGAAATCCTGGCTTCCCACTCAGCCTCTTCTGACATCACCCTAGCAGGTCCCTGGACCATTATGGCCACAGCAGACTGCCATAATATAACTAGCTCTCATCTTTTTTTTTTTTCATCTTAAAATCTTTGACACATGCATGAAAGTAGAGAAAAGAGTATAATGAACTCCATATACCCATCATCCAAATTCAACAGTTGTATTTTGCCAATCTAGTTTTATCTATCTCCCCACACTTTCTTTTCCTTGCTCATATATTTTATAGCAAATCCCAGATTTTATTTTATTTAGTAATACATCCTTCACACGGAAGTTAAAAAACCACAGTCTCAATTCCATTATCCTTTTAGTAAAATTAATAACAATTCCTTAATATCATTTTATGCCAGTCTTCATTCAAATTTTCATGATTGTGTCAAAAAATCTTTTTTAAAGTTTTTTCAAATTGCAGCTCCCATCTTTAAAACAAACAAACAAACAAACAAAAACTTCCCTCTTATTAGTTGCTGCCTATTTTTCTACTCCCTTTATGATCCAATTCTGTAAAAGAGCTGTCTAAATTTAGAGGAGCTGTCTCTAATTCCTCGGCTCCCATTTTCTCTTTAACCCATTTTGATCAGGATTTTGTCCCTATATATCCACTGGAGCCACTCAAGGCCACCAGTGGCCTCCATGTTGTCAAATCCAATGGTTCTTTTCTAATACTTACTCAACTCCCAAGCAGCTGAGAAAGCTGATGCTTTCCTCTTTCTGGAACACTTTCTTCCCCTGATTTCTGGGACATCATGCTCACCTTCTTTGTCAGTCTCACTAGCTACTCCTCCCCTTCTTGATCTCTAATTTTTGGAATACTCTAGGAAGTACTGTGTCTTCTTCTCTTAAATATATGCCTGTCTTTCTTAGGTGATATCACAAATTTGTATGTTCACTTCCAGCCTTTCCCCTGACCTCCAAGCTATATGTCAAACCAGCTGAACATGTATCTTCTCCTGGATATTAAATAGGCATCTTAAAGTTAACACCTCCAAATCAGGACTCCAAATAAAACTGTACTCCTCCCCAAATCTTCCTTATTTCAGTAAATGGCACAACAGTAGTAAAAGGAAGGAGAGTGAGTTAACGTGACATTTTAAACTAAAATTGTCAGGGAAGGCCTCTCTGAAGAGGTGACATTTGAGCAGAAATTAGAATGATGAGAAGGATGCATTCAGGAGCCAGCTCAGGTTAAAAAGCAAGAAAGAGAGGGAAATAGAGGGAGACAGAGGGATTATCTATCTATCTATCTATCTATCTATCTATCTATCTATCTATCTA
>NW_021703765.1:48885362-48961607 GCF_005190385.1 Monodon monoceros
AAAATACTTTTTACAGGATTTTTGCGTTAACTTTTGAAACTTATGACTAACTTGTTAGCTCTATTTATGATTCAGTCAAGGAGAATTTCACCAGTTCTCTCTAAAACTCACTCAAAAATGAATACAGCTTAGCAAAGTACAATAGATCCTTTTTTTTTTTCTTCAGAGGACTTACTTCAACAGGTGTAGGTAAGAAGAAATCTAAACTTAAATGTAAATGTGCCTTCAGGTCCGCACCAAAGTGTTCTGTGTTACCAAATATTTCAATTACTTTATCTGTATTTTTTATATTTAATTTTGCACTTTTAATGAATTTACCGAAATCAAATAATACCTTGCTGCTTACTCTACACGGGAAAATTACGATGGACTTTCTTTCCTATATAAATGAGGAAAAGCATGATATGAACCATTCACTGTCTAACAACTTTTGAAGATTCAACTCTAAGCTTAATTTCAACCAAACCACTTTGGGAGTTCAAGGCAGCTGTTCACACTGATGATCTGATCTTGCCAATCCATTTCTAGCCTTGAGTCAAGGTAGTCTGTTCACACAGAGGGAAGGGTAAAGATGAAAATTCATATTTAAAAGTATGATATCGCCTCCTTATTTTTCCCTGAAGAGAAGTTATTTCTTTTTTGTCACTTGGTACCAACTGTTGAATTAAATCACTTCGAGATAGATGGAAACTTTTTTAATGTGGTTGGCTTTAAAACTTGATATAAGAAGGGAACATGGAAAATGGTCACTTCCAAAGACCATCAAATCATTCTTTTAAGAGACTTTGTTACTATACCTTTCACTTTTTTGGGTTTTTTTTGGGTTCTTTGTGAGAAACTGTCCACACAGAACTCTTTTATCTAATGAAATGTGATTCATCAGGGAAAAGTTCTAGGGTATTGGTGATAGCATCTTTAAAGGATATGTTAGGACCTGCCCTCTGAAAGAAAGAACTGGAAGGAAGTGAACTGCTGAACTGCTTGTCTAAGCCGGAAGACTTGTATCAATCTCAGAGAGTTGTGTTGGTTCAGTGAAAGTATTATTCACAGGGAAGGAGATTGGAGGATCCAAAAATAGTTGACCCTTGACTTGTCATTGCTTTTTTTTTTTATTGTTAAGTGGAATTTATTTTTTAAATTTATTTATCTTATTGGAGTATAATTGCTTTACAAGTCATTGTCTTTTTAAGTCTGAAGTCACAGATACAAAATTGTATTAATTAGTGTATGGGGAAGCCTTTTCTTCTTAACATTTAAAAAATTGTAGTCCTTATAGTTGTTTATAAGATTTCAAGACTCCTCCAAAGTGGAAATCTAAAAAAAATTGCATTATAAATTATTTGGAAGTTTCTCTTTGTAGAACTAAACCACATGTCAAACATTTCATATATCTTATAATTTAGGCACCTACTCAAAACTTTCTTCTCTTATGTTTGATTATAAAAGAGTCCTTGAATAAGAAAATGAAGACATTTGCTGGTTTTCCCTGGAGCTTTAATCAGTTGATATCTGACAGGTGCTTTTATTTTCCTGGCCTTGAAATCTTTCTGGATGGGATGTGGGAGAAATATTTGTGAATGCCCTCTTGGTTAGCAAATAAATCTTTACTCTTTTCATTTTCTTTTTTGTAGTCTTAGCTCATCATCCTCCCTTCAACACACACTCGCATGCATGACTCCAAAGTTCTTGCTCCTTTCCCTCCATCAAGGGCTGAAAAAGGCTTTCAGAGTCGTCTGACTGATTTGCAGCCACCCATCCATGGCCTGGCTGAGGACACAACCTGAATGTCTTCAGGTTCCATAGCCTTTGCGTACAAATGAGGTCACATAGCATTGACACCTGGATTCTGCTGCCCACAGTATTTTACACTTGACTCATGTAGGGCCCAGCAAGGCTCCCCTACGCATTCCTGGCAGTTTCCTGGACTGTCTTGCATTTTACCAGATTGTGTCAGTGCCATCTGGGCTCGGCTCGCTCTGGGCCTCTAGGTGGTCAACTTGGGCACTTAGTATACTCACCTGGGCTCTGTCCAGTGCACTGCTGTTTCCTCCGCCATTCCTCTCTGCCAGGCATAGCCCTACCTTAGTTCAGAGGCTGTCTCTCAATTTTCTTTTGGCTTTTCCTTCTAATCCCATCTCTTCAGAGCAGATCAAAAATCTCAGTTAACAAGGTTGGGTGGAAAACCAGATGTCTCCAATTCCCTGCTTCTGTGCAGATCACAGGAACCTTTTCTTCCTTTTTAGTCTAATGTAAAAGCCCTCAGGCAGAGTAAACTCATGTAAAAGAGATTCCCAGAGGAGGTGTACCTTGACCCAGTAATGTCTCAGCCTCCAAGGATACAATGTGAATTGAAACAAAACAAACATTTCTTGAGCATCTGCTTTGTGCTCTGCCCTGTGCTAGGTACTTACCTTTGCTGTTTCATTTAATTCTTATAGTCCTCTGTATTATGCTGTTTATTATTATTCTCATTTTAGGGACGAGAAAACTGAGGCTCAGAGAAGGTAAGGAATTCACTTACCAAAGATCACAGAGCTGATAAGGGTGGAGTTAGGATCTGGTTCCAGGGTCCATGCTTACTATCTTATACATGGCCTCTGACTCTGGATAATAAGTTACTTTCATTACAGTAAAATTCACCTTAGCTTTTAAGAGGAAAAACTGCTCTAAAAAAAAGACAAACAGCTCAATTTTTCTGTAAACCTAAAACCGATCAAAATAAAGTCTATTAATTAAAAAAAAGATATAAACACTCTTGGCTAAAGCAGGTTAAGTGGTGTGTTTATACATCATCATTGTTATCACTATTATTTTAAAGATTCACAAGAATAAATGACATAATTCATGTGAAAGTACTTAGAAGGCACCACATTATGTGAAGATTACGATATGAGAATAAGAAATTACCTTTTTACATGGAATTTACCTTGCCCTAGTCTTGTAAATCGGTGGGATATTTGTATAGTATTGTGAATCATCACCTATTAGGTGAATCAACATAAACTCAGACTTTGCGGCTGCTGATACGACACTTTTCACCAGCAAGAAATTGTTTTAAAAGATTCTTTCCAAGGAACTTAATATTTTGTAGAAGATCTTTTAGTCTTGTTCCAGAAGCCAAAACCCTGAGTTGCTATTCTGTTGAATGAAATTTAATACAACAAAGTTAATCTTGCAATAGTTCCTGTAACTGTGACTTGGGAAAAGGAAGGGAGTGGAGCTTTGCAGACAGCCCTCAACCACAGAGAATGTGTGTGTGAGGGAGGGAGGTGGGAGGCCGTGCTGAAACAGAGGTCCGGGGAGGACTCCAGGAGGCCATCTCCAGCCAGACAGGGCTGCTCTCCTGAGAAGGCCCAACACGTGGGGACCCAATGTTGATAATTTGGTCCATTACTAGCTGATAGTTGTTAGAGAGGAAGTTGTTTCGCCTTTCTATGTGAAATATTCTAGTTTTACTTTCTGTTTAACTTCCGTTGAAATGAGGAGGGTCAAAGGGTATCATTACACTTTAGAGCTTCCAAGGGGCTTCCCAAAGCTGTCTCCTTTCTAATTCTTAAAACAAGGTAAGATATTAATTTGTTATTCATACATTTTTTCTGGCAGATAGGAACTATGATTTAAAGAATAAGTGACTCAGAGCAGCTGCTGGGACCGAGGCATCCGCAGCTGAATCCCTCCCTCCTGTAACCCAGAGCTCTTTCACAAATTTGGGAGTACTTCCTCTCCTCCTTGCACCCTTGGCTCAGTGGGTGCTAAAATACCATATTGAATGCAATTATAGAAAAGTGTTCATATTTTTCAGGTGGCATTTAAGAAAGATCGCTAACAAAAAGGAACACCAGAAAGCACTAAAAACGGCGTACCTTTCCAATCTCTCAACCTTCTACCAGTAGTGACCCCACTATTCTCCTAATCTACCAGTTCAAAAAGTCATCTTTGACTACATCCCCTCCTTGTTTTGCCCTGTATCACTGGTCCTAACTGGTGTCATGGAGAGAATGTGGCATGTATGAATGCTGCCATGGGCATTCAGTTCACTTATTACCAATATAGTGTGTACTATCCATGGTACTGTTACTATTTCATGCTTTTTTTTTTTTTTTTTACTGCTTTTACACCAAGGTAGACATAAATAGTATTAGAACAAATATGCCTGGCTTGGGAATTCCTTGACTATAAGGAAGAGTAGATGACAGATATTCTATGGAAATTAGAATTGATGGCATAGCTACAGATTTCCCTTCTTTGCAGAAAAACCAGTTTTGATCTCTAGCTTTGACATATCTGCAAAGATGGTGGAAATAAAATTACTTCTGACATCGTAGTTTTCCCTCACTAGTTTAGAGCCAACATAATAAGAGAAATGTTGAATGTCCAACCAAGTAGCAATTCAAATGAATCCCACAAGAACAGGAAACCAAGTGGAAATCCAAATATAAGCTGTACCCTAAATTTGCCATCAATAATCCCTGAAGTGAAAACAATAAAATTAGAATATTGTTTGGGTTGCCCTCCAACCTGATAACTGAGCAAGAAATCAGCCTATTTTCATCATTTCCAGTTTAAGAGTTAATGAGGTGGAGAAAGTCCAACAGAAACTGGGCAGTGACGTTTGCTCCTTTGTCAATGACAAAATCATGTAGCAATTTCCTGGCCTGCAAAAACATCCCAATAAATCTCCTGTGTATACCATTAGGAAGAAGTTTTGTGGAACTGGGTAGACTTCAGAAGGCTGCTAACCTTGGGCAGCTGGGCTGTTATCCTGCTCTTATTGCTCAATGGAAAATTCAGTGGAATTGCTAAGTAACAGGAGACTAGGTTCAGGGCCGTAAATCTCCGAGAGATGCTTGCTGACATCCACGGTGCTCTGCAGAGTGAGTTTACCAAGGTCATTCTTGCTGAGCTTCCTTTGAGTTGGAGGCTACAGCTTACTGTCAGGCCCAGAGCCAGGCTCTTAATCATCGAGGAAACCAGGTGAGGGGTGGGGAGGCCATGAAAGTTACCCTTAGGCCTGGTCCCAGTGTCAAAGGGAGGCTGGGCAGGAGCCCCATACAGAATGGCAGCCCCTTGGGAGCCTTCCTACTATAGCTGAGAGCCTTCCCTGCACCTGCTGCTTTAGTCTTATTCAGTCCTCTGGGGACTTCCCACCATTCATTGAATCAAGTGTAAACTTATGGCCACTGTCTTCAAAGTCTTCTCATTATGCTTTAAACATCTGGGCATATCTCCTAATGATTCTTAGATTTAGCCACAGTGGTCTTCTGATATCTTCATTTGGCTTTCTCCCTTATCCCTTTTAAAACTTAGTCATCCATTGATGAATGACTGAGTTCCCTTCCTTTGAATTTGTTGTGTGTGACAAAAATACCAAAGGGCAGGCAGGGTCTAAAGGCATATTTGGAAGCCCTTTGGAAGCAGCAGTGGGAAAGGGGATGAGAATCCAACCAAAGTAAGTAATCCAGCCAAGAGGAAGATTGGGCTCACTCTACCTGGGGAGGAAGGAAGGTGTCTTGCAACAGCTTCAGAGTTGCAATGGGAAGATTAGGGACTCTGGAGCCCTGGAGCCCTACATTTAAGGTTTATAAACACTAATGGGTTATTTTATTCATTCCTCACTGAAGTGTCATGAGATGGGCAAAGCAGGCATTATCATTCCCAGTTTTGAGGTGATAAACTCAGATTCTGAGTGATTATAAGACCTTGGTCAGTAAGTCTGAACCTGTCTTATAATCATCAATTATATCTATTTTATGCCAGGGGTCAGCAATTTCTTTTGTAAAGGCCCAGGTTAAAAATATTTTAGGCTTTGTGGGCCACATGGGCTCTGTCACAACCACTCAACTCTGCTGTTGTAGTATGGAAGCATCTATAGACATCCATAGACAATACACAAAATAATGGGCATGTTTGTGTTCCAGTCAAACCTTATTAACAGAAATAGGCTGCAGGTCAGATCTGCCCCATGGACTGTAGTTTGCAGATCCCTGTCTTACGCCATAAAGCTGTAATAGACCATATGCCAAGAGTAAGTATTCATAGACTATTAAATGCTTTCGTAAGTTTGAATTCTCAATATGTAGATATTAAGTAATAGAATGTAAAGGAATACAACTTAACCTCATGTGATTCAGATAACAAGGAAACAACACAGGGAAGCTAGTCAATGCGCAGGTTACTTAATAGTGAGGTACCAGGTACCCAGGAGATGCCCACAGCAGATAAGGGAAGTGGATGATGCTGATGAGTTGATTTTCCAGGTGCCTCTGCAGTGTGAGTGCCCTGGGAACCTCATGGATCTTTTCTCAGCTCTCTACCTTACTGGAGACTTGGTCGTGCCTTCTCTAAGCCCTACATTTTCTACTCTGAGCACTTCTCCCAGAAGGTGTCATCCCCCTTCTGATATGACAATTATCCTGGAACTTGCTTCCTGGAGAGAAAATGCAGGCTCTTCTCTGAGGTCAAGACCAGAAGCCTTGATGGGGAGAGGAGCTGGGAAACTTGATAGAAAAAGTCTTTGCCTTTTTCTACCCACTTCTGGCGCTAGTTGGATGACCTTATTATTTGGTGACACTTTTCCTGCTCACCTGACTGGCTAGATCTGCCACTAAGGCTAGGAAGGAACAGAGGAGATACTCTCAGACTAGAACCCACTCTTTTAGCGTTGTAAATTTCTATGTGTACTCAGAAAAATGGACTTATAATTAGGCACCGTGAGTCTCAGATTCCTTCCATGGTCTTCAGTGTACATTTCCAGTCACATCTCATCCCTGTTGCTCCCTGCTGTTTCTGTTACCTAGGATGAGTTTCCTTTACCCCTTCCTCTCTACCTATCCAACTCCTGCCCCTCTTTAATGCCCAACTCATGACAGATTTGCTGCCTCCTTCATGGAGCTTTCTCTATTTAGTCTATATTGTCTATACCATTCCTTTAGCATTTTATTTTAAGTTGCTTTGTGATTGTGCATGTTAATTAATTTTTCATGTATATCTTGTTCTGCAATGAAAATTGAGCTACTTGGAGGCATTGGCTGGGTTTTGTCTGTATCTTCCAGCACAGTGCTAAGCTCATATTACAGACTCAGCAAACACCTGTCAGGTGGGATAAACCCACAACTGTGATCTTTCAATGGGCCTCTAACATGGAGGGTCTCTTCTCCCAGCCTCCTGAGTGTTAAAACTCTTATTTGTCTAGTCCTTTTGAGTTGTTATTGACACCTTCTCTCTCAGAACTTGACATAAGTTCCCTCAGGGGCAGGTCGGAAGGCATGAGTGACAGCACATGAGAAATGATCACTTTTCATTGACCCTCGCCTTGTCCAAGTCTAGTTAGTGCTCTGTGAATCCATGAGAACAGAGGCCGTGTCTCACCGTTGGACCATTTCTCACCATTATATTTCCTCCAGTTAGCAAGTGCCTGGCATGTGGTAGATGCTTAATAATTATTGGTGGAATGAATAATTATTGGTTAAATGAAAGAATGAATGAACAAATATTACCTTGATCTGGCTCTGGGTAATTTGCTTGCCCTGTGGGAAGGGGGCTGGTTTTCGAGAAGTGAGGAGGTAGACTTAGCTGTCTCTCCTTAGCAGAACATCTCAGCCCCTTGGCATTTTGCTCTCACATGGGGTCCATCAGACCACACGCAAGTAGAATGTTTGATGGCCAATCCCAACCTATCAGATGCCCATGGACCAGATCAGTGTTGTTCTCCCAGCACGTAATGAACAGAGATCCAGCAATTAAAGTTACTTTCTGAGGCTACACCTCCTAATATAACCCACTAGGGCTTGCTTCATAGCTCACTGTCATGTTCCCATCTTTATCCACTAGAAGTTTGGAAATTCTTCCACAGGGTGGGTGGGTCACACATGCAGTAAGTGTTCAATGGTGACCATTTGCTGTTTGATTATTAAGCAAAACCTGATTTAAGGGCCCAAATGATACATCAAGAGTCACTTAATTAATGGTAAAATATTTCCTTTTCCCGAATAACTCCTTACTTCAAGTATTTTCCTCTTTGGGGCATTATGTAATAATGCACTAGAGAAAAGGGTCGGTGTATTGATTTAATTGGCTCTTATGCATACTTACCACAAGGTGGCAGCATAACAGCCCCTACTTGCATATTAGGGTCATGGATATCTTTTAAACTGAGACAGTGAAAGGAGATTTTTTTCCCCCTTAAGTTTCTAAAATCTAAAATCATATCCCTATGACCTAATTTTTAGTTAGGTAGATTTCATAATTAATCACATACTCACATAAGTCCAAGTACTCACACAATATTCTCACATACAACCTGTCGCATATGAGAGGCTGTATATTCTGTATATTCTGTCCAGCACTTAGCTAATCATGTGTGAATCATACGTATTAATAATGCAATCGCTTGTGTAAGTAGGCAAAGTCAATTAAAAAACTTGTCAATGGTACTTTTAAGGCAGTATACCAAGAGTAACCCATTTTAGGGGAGGTATTATTATTGCAGACAAGATGCCTCAGTGGTTCTTGATTGGGAGAGGGATGGTCTCTATAGAAGGAAGGTCTGTATGAGGCTGCGGGAGATGTGCTTCGGGAAGTTGTCATCATCTCTTGGCTACAAACATTTACTGAGCACAAATTGTCCATTATTTCATTGCCTGTAAGGCTGGTCCTTGCCATATAAGAGCTTAAGATCCAGTGTTATAAACAACAGGAAAAACCCAGCAAACATGTGACAAGACAAATACCATAACCATTATTTGAGAGGAAAGAGGGAAGCAAAGAAGGAAGAAACATTGATGTTTTATGTTTTTCCAGAGGATGAAGAGGAGATAGTAGAAACAAACAGTATGGAATGGTCAAAATATCATGGGAATAATAAGAAGGAGACCCAGTCTTGTCTTGGCTCTGCCCCTCACCATTCTTGGCCACGTCAGTTTCCTCATGTGCAGAAGGAAGCATTCAGACTTGGATCTTGGAAGCATTACAGGAATATAGTTTGTCAACAGTTGTTGTTAGTGGGTACTCTTCAAAAAGGATTTGTGTTGAAGTAAGTTTGAGGAAAGCAAATTATTATAGTGCATCTCATCCTTTTGCCCACCCCCTAAGAGAGTCACATGTGTGTTAGCATATTAAAGGTCTGGAGTGAGGAAACTGGCTTAGCTTTGGTTAACCTGTCATTTCAAAGTTAATTTAACCATTGAACACAATTCTTCCCTTCACTTCACCCAAGAAACAGCAGTTAACATTGCATAGAATATTAATGATCTTTGGTAGATAGTTTGGGAACCACTGAATTAAGAAGTCTTTAAAGCCTGTCCAGCTCTAGAATCTGGATCAGAAGCTCCAGGAGGGCAGGGAACCAAGTCTGACTTATTTACTCCTTAGCCTTAATGCTTGGCATAAGTGACCAATAATATTTGCAAAATCAATGAATGAACTGTGGCAATATAGATTTTTCCCCTCCCTCTTCTTCTAGGAAGCATGGGCTATGTCCATCGCCCTTCTGAAGTTATGTACATATCAAATTAGAGCAACTTCAGCTAGGGAAAGGAGACAAAGACTTTTTTTAGTCTAAAAACACAAGGGAATTATGCTGAGTCTTTCTTGGAGATGTAAAAGCGTGATTGTCTTGAAGATATTTGACCCTGATAGGATTGGTTTTCCATTTCTTCCTCTGTTTTCATGAGTGGTAGTCTTATCTAGATCCAACTAGAAAAAAATAAAATCAGATGGAAGGAAACGACTGACAACCCCATTCTGAAGATCAAAGTGAAGAAAAGGTTCCCAGGATGGGGGGAGAATTTTAAGAGACTGAGAGGCTCCTGGCAGTGGAGGATAAAGGAAGAGAGATTCTGTAGAAGGGGGAAGCTCCCTGAAGGATGGGGACATGGTGATCAAATGTTTGGCCCCCAAAATTAAGAAAGAAGTTTGAGAAGCTGGTAGAATGAGCTGAATAAGATAGAGGAACCACTCCACAGGCTAGTGAAGCTCTATGGATTACAATGGGTATCTTGAGTCAGAAGTAAGGAACTCCTCTGTGATTCTACCGGATTCTGTATATGTGCGTGTTCAGTTAAAAGTTAAACATTCCTCAGGGACTAGACCATTATACTATTAAAAGCATAATGAGGGAAGGGACAAAGTGCTAAAAAACAAAGTCTACTGATAGGAAAAGTAATGTAGGGTGAGATTTCAGGCTGTACCCAACCAAAGGTATCTACTGCCTCCTATGAACTCCTTTGGTTAAGACAAACTCTGAAAAGTGCCTGTTAAAATGCAATTTGTGACCAGAGGAGAAATAACACGTTGATTCATTAGTGATCATATTCACATTGCAGAGAACAGAGTCCTAGGAAACAAAGCACAGGGCAGGTAAATTTTCTTGGGGAAAAAGAAGCTCTAAGTATGGCCAGTGCTGCAGGATTGTACTGCAGAGGTCCTGGGAGTCAGGAGTCAAGGTGTCAAAGGTTGGGGGGACTCCAGATATAAGATGTGGGAGACATCAAAAGTATGTTTCATCTACTTTTACAATTTTGTTCAGAGAAGACATAAAAAGAGACAATATCAGGTAGAAAACAAAAGGTCTTAGAAGACAGCCCAGGCCTCCTTATCTCTGCTTTATATCAACTGTCTTGATCCTTATTAAGTAACTTATCTCTAATAATAAAGTATCAATGTTTATAATCATTAAATATTCATACACATATTTGTGTCATATTTATGTTATCTATACAAATATATTTGTAATTATTTTTTCAAGTAAATTAAATAAAATTCAAGGTTTAAGGTTATTCTTATAATTCTTCATTCTTCCTCACTTTTATTCGACCGTGATTTCTTAATAAGGAGAAAAAGGAGCAGGGTAGCAGTTGGCATTCTGGAGTTGCATATAACTTGTAGCTTGTAATATTTCCATCAAAAACTAGTGGACTCTGTCTGGTATTGAATTGGAGTTAGTAACTGTAGTGATAAATCACTCTATGGCTTTACTTCCCCTCCAAATTAGTTTGAGTTTCATTACCACATAGGTCCTCTATGGAGGTATGTCATGTGTGTGAATGCCACTTAGCACCTAGGACCTATAATACTGCAAGAAGGCTGACTCTGTAGACTGAGTTCATCTTTCCAGCATTCAGGTAGAACAACACTGCAAACTTAAAGTGGGACAAATCCTTTAGTCATGTGGATGCCATTTTTAAAGCAACACAGGTTTGTAAGAGTATTAACAAAATTTCCCATCTATTTAGATACAATTCAGTTTTACGTGCTTGTTTCACACAGTTTGTGCTATTTTTCCTAAGTTTCTTCAACCTAGGAAAGTAAATATTAAAAAAACCCTAAACCAGACATGCATATAGTACTTGGTATGTGGTGATTCCCATTAAAGAAAGATAAACTAACAGGTTTCGAGCCAGAGATAGAATATTAAACAAGTATGTATTATAATGTCAAGGTGAACTGTTAATTCTGATCCAGTAGGAAATGATGCTCCTCATTTTATTGATTTATTATTTATTTTATTTATTAACTGCTTATTACAGTTTGCTTTTAGGCAGAAAAAGACTATTAGTTTTAGGGAAAGGACATGATTTATACTACTGCCCTTTGTTACCCTGAAGAGTTAAATGTTATGTCAACTTTTCAACACTCGAAGCAGAAAGAAATTCAAGCATGAAATTAATTTACCTTAAGGAGAACTAATAGCTTCTTCAGGTTCTGATGTCACCATCCTCCTTAGCAAAACAACCAAAGAGCACGAAGTACCCATATGTTGGCTTGTTGAAATGTTCCAACTACATTTTCGGCTTTTCAGATGATAGATATGTACCATTTTATGCAAAGAAATGTCGCTCGGCTTGGAAGTTTCAGGTTCCAATAGAAGTCCCCACGAGATTTTATGTGATTTAGACACATAGATAAGAATCTTGTGCAGGCTATGCAAGAGGACACAAGGTGGGGACAGGACCCACTCTGTATGTGTGGTGACAGAAAATAGTCTCCAAAGATATCCTTGCCCTAATCCTCAGACCTGTGAATATGTTACAATACATGGGAAAAGGGACTTTGCAAATGTGATTAAATTAAGGATCTTGCGATGGGGAGATTATCCTGGTGGGCCCCACATAGTCACGGGGTCCTTATAAGTGGGAGGCAAAGGATCAAAGTCAGGAAAAGGAAGGTGACAAGGGAAGCAGAGGTTGGACTCTCAAGGGAAGCATATGGACTATGGAAGAAGAGGCCATGAGGAAAGGAATATAGTGGCCCCCAGGAGCTGGAAAAGGCAGGAAATGACTCTCTCCTGGGGCCTCTGGAAGGAATGTAGCCTTGCTTTTAGCCCAGTGAGACCTGTTTCAGACTTTTCTGACTCTCAGAACTGTGAGATGATAAACTTGTATTGTTTTAAGCTACTAAGTTTATGGTGATTTGTTACAACAGCCGTAGGAAATGGAAACCCATGTGACCCAAAGCTCCTTTTTTTCTTTGAAGAAAACTCCTGAGAAGTAACATGGTGAAGGAGAAAGAGAAGCTGGAGTTCAACAGATCATTGTCCAAATCCTGATTTTGCCACTTCCTGTGTGACCTTAAATAAGTTATTTAACATCTGTGACCCACAGGTTTTTCTCCAGGAAAAGGGGTCATAATGGGAGTTAAATATAATAAGATATGTAAAAAGCCCAGAGTAATACCTAGATGATTACCTTCAAGATAGATCTCCAAGAAATGTCCCCCCCCACAACTCTCCACCAGATCACTGAAGATTTATTGCACAAAAATGGTCCGCTTGGCAATTTCCACCCTGTGTTAGGAGCCCCCCAGAGCCCTGGGAAGTTACTGACCCTGGCTTCTCAGTGTGAGTCAAGGCAAAAAGGCTTCCTTGGAGATTGGGTCCAAACCAGAAAGCTCAGAGGAGCTGGGGTGAGGGTTTGGCATTCTCTTATGAACTTCTGACCTGTCCTGCCTCACTCGCCTACCTGCGACCCAGGGACAGCACCGTCTTACCCCCAGCGGCACTGTGTCGATTCACGAAGAGGTGCAAAGCCCATGTGTTCACAATTGGGGCATGACTGCACTCACCTGCAGCTGCCTGGGTCTGGAGACTGGATCCTGGGCTGTGGGTTCAGTGACTCAGGCAGCACAAGCCGTTGCCTGCTTGCGGTCCAGGCTGCCTGGCACGTTCAGTGTTAGCAAACTAGGGGCCCACATTTCCAGGCGTGGGCTCGGGTGCCCTGGAGAATGTGAACTGCTTTATGAAGCCACTTTCACTAGAGAATATGGAGCGATCCCAGAAAGGCAATATTTGGTTGGAAGAAAAACAAATTTGTAAGGATCACACATAGGAAATGAAGGTCGTTTCTTATCCTCATACTTGAAGTCTCACTATCCAAGGTGAGACGTAAAAGGACAAATCTTTGCTGCTAAACGTCTTCAGGAGATGCCTTAAAGTCTGTCCCTTTCTGATATGTGGAATTTGAAGACAATTGGTCTCTGTCTATGTTATCTTCTCTAATCTTAAAAAAAAATTTTTAAAGTCATTTTTAGTAGATACAAAGAACACAATTCAGTGCCTTTATCAAATCCACAATAAAGTTAATTTGATCTGTATTTAATAATCTGCATGATTGTGATTGTTCCACATGATAATTAGGCATAAATGGTGAGCAGTTCATATAAATTCCTGTAATTCTTATCACTTGTATACTACCAAAGCATCTTTTTATGATTTTTTAAATTTTTAATTCCTTAGCTTGGAGTGGCCTATAAAGTACCATTGTTGCAGTTTAAATTTCATCAAGCACAGTGTGTATGCTCTGGTCCTCCAAGAAGCATATGCCAAGGTGGGATTAGATGTGCTGGAGATTTACTGGGGGAAATGGCTGTGAAGCGTAAGGGGCAGGGGCAGGGGCAGGCCCGGGGAGCCTTCAGACCAAGATGCACCCTGACACCTGTGAAGGTCAGGGGGTGAGACAGAAGGTTGGGTGGGAAGAATCGCTGACTGCACAGCAGTTTCAAGAAAGATGTGGCTAGGCTGGTGGGGGTTGGGGTGGGATTGAGGAGCCCAAGGCACCTGTTAAGAGGAGTCCCAACTCTCACAGGAACAGGCCTGCACTAGTGCCCCACTTTTGGGTCATTGGCTGGGAGCAGCCGGCTGGAAGCATGGCCTAGGCTTGACCACCGTGGTGGATCCAACTGGGCCATCAGTTAGCTATGCCCCCGTAGCAGGAGAGCTGAGCCAGGCATTTTCATGGTCCCACCGTACACACTTATGCATATTAAAAGGCACGGATAGGGAATTCCCTGGCAGTCCAGTAGTTAGGACTTGGTGCTTTCAATGCCGTGGTCCCTGGATCCATCCCTGGTCGGGGAAGTAGGATCCTGCAAGCTGCATGGAGTGGCCCCAAAATATAAAAATATGAAAAAAAAAAAAAAAGCACAGATGTGTGTGTGTGTGTGTGTGTGTGTGTGTGTTAACTGCAGGCAGTCAATTCCTGGGATCCCCTATTCCCATATCCTTTGCCAATTTCTCACATCTGAGATGCTCTCTGTCACCATTCAGGGTTTTCCCATCAGAATTGGTCCTGGGCTGTGGATTCTGCTTCTTTCTGTCTCCAGAGAAAAAGCAAGACCCTGATGTGCTGGTTCTGTAAGGATTTCCAGGACAAGGGCATGGTTTTCCTATGTGAGGAAAGGGAAGAAGGGTTGAGAGAGCACACTGGATTCTTGGCCTTCGGGAGTCTTGGGTTAGAGAGAGGGATTTTGTAGACTCAGAATCTGTGTTGGGAGTGAGAGCTGTGGTTGGAAGAGGCAGATGGAGCATTTGCCAGAACCAGGCTACCAACAGTCACAGAGGGTGGGCTTGTCATTCTAGAGGGAATATGGGGAAACTGAGAGGGGGATGTCAGGTCCATCTGTCCTGATTCCTGCCAGGCACCCTTACACGACCAGGCATACTCCCCTGAAGGTAGCTTGTTTTACCAGCCTGTTACCAAATAACTCCTCACCTGCCAGCTTATGCCTAAAACTCCTTTAGCTGCTATAGAGCCTTTTATGCCATAATTAGAAAAGTTTTAAAGCAGTCCTGTAGTTTACTACACTACAGTTGATTGCCTCCTAGCTAGGTGTGTCTGTCCCTCTTTAGACTAGGAGTTATTTTGGTTCAGAGACTGTGTCTTTTCCTCATTCAGTTTCCAGCACTTACAAAATGTCTGGTACAAAATTGATTCTCAATAACGTTTTTGTTGAATTGAATGGAATCGAATAGATGCAGATACTTCTGGGAGAAGTACCATAGCAACAAAGATGGAATCACGTCAAAGTGGATATATACCTGGGAGTGCAATACTTTGAATTCAAGTCTCAATTCCAGGACACTCTACCTCTAAGACTGTATATGAATGTTTTATCCTTTCTGCATTTTAATTTCCTACTTACAAAATGAGACCAAAGTAACTTTCCCTAATGAACTCAGTATTCCTGTGAGTATCAAATGATAAAGGACTTTGAAATATAAAAGTGATGGATAAAGTTATATATTTTTTTCTTGTTTTGTGGGGTACTTAGGATTTAGTTTACAGGTAGCCAGTGCTTGGAGCCAGGAGAGCATATGGAGAGAGGGGTTTTAAGGATACTCAAATCTGCCTGGGCATGGAGGTATTTTAGGCCATGAAGCATTGTAATTGCCAGTTCCAGGAAATTCTAGATTAAAAAAAACCCTGTAACTTTATTATACAAAACATGAAGTAATCCGTGGCTCACAACTAAATAGGCAATTCCCCTGGTAGCTTTTATGCTTTCTATAAACAGGAATAAATGCTATTGACTCAATATACTTGCTTTAATAATAAATCCTATAAACAACATAGCCACCCTTTTATTGCTGGAGAATGGTGTTTGACTAAAGAAACCTACTATTGTTTAGCTCTTTATGGTTTACCAAATGTTTTAATGTACATTACCGTTTTGATTCGTCATAATTACTCTGAAAAAGGAAAATAATAGTTTTCATGACATGTCACCACTTAGTAGTTCAGAGCTGTTAAAGGAATTTTACAAGAAAAAAATTAGGTGGTGGTTAAAAGCTTGGGGTCAGATAGACCTGGTTTAATCCAGGGTTTTGCAACGTGCTAGCTGTGTGACCTTGGAAAGTAAATAACTTATCTCAGGCCCAGTTTCCTGTTCTGCAAAATGGAGGCTTAACTATAACTCAAATATTTTCTAGGTAAATGCAATAGCTCCGCATTTGGATTTCAAAGAGGGAAAAGGATCTTGATTTTGGGATGAGCCCCAAAGACTTTCCCAAGTAGTAGTGCTGACATTAGATTAGCTGACGGGAGGCATGTGAATTCTTAGCACAGAGACTGTCACATACTACATTCAATAAATATTCAATATTAGCTTTACAAATAGTTTACAAAGTGTTTTCACATACTTCACTCACTCCTCCCAATAACCTCATAAAGCTTCTCTTTACAAATGAAGAAACTAACACTCAGGGAGCTTATCTTTGTCCCCGGTTACATACCAGCCAAGTGTCAGAGCCGGATCTTACACCCGGCTCAGCTAGTCCTCTAGCTGTGACCACTGCCTGTCTCAGTCAGGACAACTCATCACCAGCTGTGGTTGTTAAGAAAAAGTAGATGATGGGGGTGGGGGAGGGGTATCCAGCTGCATGGATAACCTACTGAAGAATGAGAGGATCCTTTGCCAAAGGATGAGTGAAGTTAGATGGAAAAGACTCCAGTTTCTGTTTTCTCTTTTCTTCAGCGTCAATGAGCAGACCTATGACGTGAGAGTATTTCTAAGACCTTTGTAAATTCTTAGTAACCCTGGTATTTGATCGTTTGTGGCATGTATGAGAATTTAGAGAAAATGGATCCTGTTGGTTAGTTGACATTTTGAGTAGCATTTAATTACATTTATTTTCTGTCATAGAAGTTATATTATTACTAAAAATTTGAAAAATGATACAGGACCTCTAATATAGGTAACAATATAAGTGGTTTTCTTTGCTAGACACAATCTCTGTTATCATCTCAATGTCTTTGAACATTCTTTTCCTTTTCTTACTGTGTGCAATTCTATCATGGTTTGAAACCCAGCTTTACACATTTTGGAGGTGTTTTTGTAGAGCAGTGAGAGGAAGATTATCTTTGTTAGTTTGGAAGGACTTTTGAGGGTCATGTTAACATACTGATATGTGCAAATATACAGGGCAAGTTTATTCAGGTGTGGGAGGCTCGTAGTGCAATCAGAACACGGGCAAAGGAGGCTGCCATGAGGAGAGGAGCAGTGGAAGGGGCTCCCTTGGAGTGCGACTCAGGATCACTGGGAAAGTGATCACACTGTACCCAAATGGGGTGATAATGTGGTGAGGCAAGAAACCACAGCGGTGACTACACAGTAAGATTGGGTAGGTGAGGTGAAGAGAAAGAATATGAGAACAAAGAAGTTGTAGAATTTACTCTGGTTCCCTAAAGAGAAAAAGATGCGAGATAATCCTTTAAGTCGAGGAAAACCATGGAAGATAGTCAGGTAAGACCTATTATTAGAGAGGAAAAGAAAGTAGGTGTGGTCATTCGTTTACTGCCCCACTCACCTCATTCATTCATTCTTTCCTTCACCTGCTCAGAAAGAATGTTTAAATACTTGCTGTAGACTCAGCATATCCCCAGATGCTTCTTTTTGGGAGGAAATGATGACACAGTCCCCATCTGCATGGGAGACATTACAAGCCCGCTCAGTGATTGGAGAGCACATAGACAGCAGCCTGTATATAAATTCAGAAAAACCTGGTGTCATCTGTGCTGAGGACCCATAAAGTCAAAGGAAGGATGACAGTCAGGGGAAGGTAAACTTCAAATATGCTTACAATTTGCCTAAGGTGTCCGTGTGTAGAACTCTCATAAATTTAATGTTCAGGAAAACACCTGGTCCACAACCTTGGGAAGGGAGTCTCGTTAGCATCCTTCAGTGATGCCTACATGAGAGAGTCAATTGAGTTTCATCCTTGCCTGGACTCAGTGGTAACTTGTGATGGAATACATCTATGTGTAGACAGTTCTGGCAAACCTAACTTCACCAAAGGAAGGACCCTCATTCCTTGCTGAAAAGACCTGCTAACTATGACTTAATGATGTACCGCTAGCAGGAGGCCAGAAGTCTTTATGATACCTGGACTAGGCACTAAGAGCTCAGAACTTTGAGGGCCATAGGGAGCTCCCCATGTTTGACTTCAGCAGCAGAGGTAGTTATCTATGTTTCATCTGTAAGGTCCTTTGTCAACATGAGGTTATGGTGTGGCGGAGAAGTCAATATGCCCAGAACTGTGCATTGTTCAATTCAATAAACACCTAATGGATTGAATAGAGGCCGAATAGAAGAGCTTCCAGGTGTCTTTTCCTCTCCAAATGACTTTTTCTCTGCCTAGCAACTGAATACTTGAGTTGACATCACGCCAGTGTTTAACTGTTAGTCATATATTTTCTAGATAAGTGACACTAGCTCCCCCTTTGGATTTCAAAAACGGAAAAGGATCTTGAATTCAGGATGAGACCCTGAGGACCTTCTTAAGTAGTGCTGACAGGTCTCCGGATGGGTTAGGGATATTCTTGATATTAGGAACTGAGCAGTCTAGCCCCACAAGTGTGTGCACGCACTACCAAATCTTATGAGGCCATTTGGTAACAATATATTTTGTTACGTTTTTAAGATGTCTTCTTGGGTGGCCAGAATATTAGCCATCAGCCTGGGACTGGGTGGTTAAAAACTCCATGGCTTTCATATTAAAACAGAAATTGAAGTCAGAACAGGATCTATTTCCTGTAGTCCTATTCCCTCCGCCTGTCTCCTGCTTACCTATTTCCATTGTACTCATAGCCACTAGTCCTACTTACGTCATGTCTTAAAGGCCAGTGAGATTTGAAGGTCTGTGCCAGGAGCTTATGTTAGATTTGGATCTTCTTACAAATAAGGACACTATGTCTGGGTCTGCAATGCTCTTTTTAGGATTCTGGGGAAGAAAGGAACAATGCTGCTATGAAGATTATCCAGCTCCCTTCCCCACTTACCTACAAGTCCCTACATAGTGACCAAATGATTTGCAAGTGAGCTATGAAGAGACCTGCCCTGTTAGAGGTTTTAAATTATGTATAAGGATATTTTGCAAGAGCAGCAGAACAGAACAAGTTCAAAAGGACAGAGGAAACATGCTCCAAATCTGTGGCAAACAAGATTTCATTGAAATTTACAGGATTCCTTGGATGTGTCTTTGATTCATGCACTGATTTCCCAACACTTTGAAACTATTTCAAGCAGTGTTTAAAGAAACAAAAACTTTTCTCTGTAATAAAAAATAAGTTACTCTATTTTATAGACAAACTGAAAATTGACTATTGTTTGAGTGCTTTTTTTTTTCAAATGGGGGGAATGGTTAAAAGAAACTTCATCTTTTTCTCCCTCTCTTTCTCTCTCTGCCACTCCCCTCTATTTTAACTGAAAATGAAAAACACACCATGTGATTTAGCCAAAGGAAGTTTAGGATGAGTCTTTGGGGAGAGGAAGTAGTGCAACCGGTTATCATGTTAATCTTCCATTATATGAGTCAGGCTCAGAACCAGATTTGCTGCTTATACCAAAGAACAGAATGTGAATGGTTAAAAAAGGTCCCTCCATTCTTCAGATCTGGTGCCTATAGGTCAGCTTAATATGTTTTCTAGCATCCTTGTCCTGCACACATACTAAAAACCTAAAGTGACTGGAGATAAAAGTCAGATTATTAAATATGAAATGCCTCCTCCTTTTTTCCCCCCTCAGTAAATGTCTCTGTGTAGTTAATTATGAACATAAGCCACCTCAAAATTATACTTCTATGTCAATGTTTCTGGACAGTTCTCTCCTCTTGGTCTCTGGCTCAACTTTCCTATCTGTTAATGTGAACAATAAAAGGCCCTGAAGGGGCATTAAGAATACAATATAACGATGATTTTAGTGTGGCATGGAAGTCAGGATGTGGGTTAAGTTGGGGGAAAGGTGCCTCCCATTGTTCATTTGATTCTAGGCTTAGTTATTGGTTTTACTGTCTTTGAAATTCCTCTTTTCATCAGACCTCAGTTTCTGTATTTGAGTTGAGTTCAATAATTTAGCTTAGTGATGATAATGTAAGTGTACCTTATTTTATTGTTGACTTATCCTAACACGAAAGGGATGATTTTAAGAATAGAATGAATGTGGAACACCAGGAGAGGGTGTGGCATCTATTTTGTCTCTCCCAGTAGCCCGCTGTGAGTCTTTCAGTAGGTCCCTCAATGGTTCTAGGTCGGTTTCCTCAAATATGACACGATAAGGTTGTAGCAAATGACCTCTAAGGTCCCTGAAAGATGAAAATGAATCGCATTATTGTCTTCCAGCTTCTGATTCACTAGAGCTTCACTCTTTGATTCACTCAGTAGTTATTTACTAAATGTCTGCTATGTGTCAGGCCTGTTCTAGCTGGTGGGGATTCAGGAGTGAACACTAATGACAAAATTCCTCTCTTAGAGAGCTCATATAGACAGACAATGAGCGTATGAACAAATACATGTATTGTCAATGGTAAGAGATGTTATGAGGAAAAATAGAGCACAACACGTGAATAGAGACGGTACTCGTGGGGGGCAGTAGAGTTCTCTTATACAGGGTGGTCAGGGAAGTTCTCTTTTATAAGGTGACATTTGGACAAGATCCTTAAGAAAGTGAGAGAGCATGGCCGGCAGAGATCGGGAGGAAGGACAATCTAGGTGGAAAGAACAGCAAATGCAAAAGCCCTAAGGTGGGAATATGTTTTATTTGTTCAAGGATGAGCAGAGATGCCAGTGGTTGGGTCAGAGTGAGTAAGGAGAAGAGTGACAGACGATGAGCTTGGGGAAGCACGGTGAGCAGGGCAGATCAGGGCAGTTACTGAAAGACTTCTGACTTTTTCTCTGAGTGGCATGGGAAGCCATTGAAGGGTTTGGAGCAGAGGGGTGATATGATTCGATATACTTTTTTGGCTGCTATGTTGAGAACAGACTTAGGGGAGTAAGGGCAAAAGCAGTGAGACTAGTTAAGAGGCTACAGCAACAATTCAGACCAGAGATGATGGTGACTTGGGTTAGGGCAGTAGTGATGGAAACGGTGAGAAGTGGTCAGATTCTGGGTATTTTTAAAATGTAGTGTCAACAGAATTTACTGATGGATTAAAATGTAGTGTGAGAAAAAGAGAGGTGTTGGGGATGGCTCTCATATTTTTGTGTTTGGCAACTGGAATGTTGGGGTTGCTATTTTCTGAGATGCAGATGACTACAGAAGGAGCAAGAAAATCAAGAGTTTGGCTTTAGGCATATTAAGTTTGAGACGCCTAATAAACATCCAAGTGGAGATGTCAAGATGGTAGTTAGATATTTGAATCTGGAATTCAGGCTGGAGATAATAGATGTATATAATCTCTCTATATATATATTTATATATCATATGTATATTATATATAAATATTTGGGAATTTCCATTGTATTGATATTATTTAAAGCCACGGGTCTGGATGAGATCACATAGGGCCCAGGCCAATCGTTTTTAACCTTGGCTGTACATTAGAATCACTGTGAGAGCTCGTACATGTATGGATGACGGGGCCTCATCCTAGACCAACTCTGGTCTAGAGTATAACGCTGGGGGTCTGCCCCGGCACTGGGAGTATTTAAAAGCTCTCCAAGTTATTCTAACATAAACCAGGGTTGAAAACCACTGACCTTGAGAGTGAGTGTGGATGCAGAAAGGAAGAGACCTGCTTCCTGCTCCCCTACAGTGTTTAGAGATCAGGAAGTTGGGAGGAACCAGCAAAAGAGACTGAGTAGGAGCTGACAGGGAGGTAAAGGATGTTGTGTCCTGGAAGTCAAATGAAGAAACTGGCTCAAGAAGGAGACAGTGATCAACTGTGGAATGTGCTGCTCAGAGATTAAGATAAAGAATGAGCAGGGATCACTGGATTAGGTAACGTGGAGGTCTCTGGTGACCAACTGGTGATGTGATAGGAGTGAGGCCTGATTCTCTTATTCTAGAGGGAATTGGAGGAGTGGAGTTGGAAGCAGTGAATAGGGGTACAGAGGAATGAGGTGGAAGCTGGAGGGGGACTGAAGGGTAAAGGGAGAGTTTTTTAAGAAGAGGCACATTACAGCATGTTTGAAGGTGATCGTAGGAAGGAGAAAAGCTGATGGTGCTGGACAGAGAGGCGACAGTTGTAAGAGTGAAGTCCCTGAGAAGTCCTGGGTGGGGGTGGGATCCAGGGCACAAGTGAAGGGGCCGGTCTTAGATCAGGTCATTCTTTTGGCAGCAAAGAAGGCGGAGTATGTGTATACAAACGTGGATACACTGGTAGATTTGGTACTGGGAGTGTGTAGAAGTTAATTTTATTCTCAGTGTTGGAAATTTTGTATTTGGAGATTTGGAACATACTAGATTAGTAAAGTACATAATCTTGAGACTATGCATGCTTGTAGCCTTCAGAGGCGTACAAATAGATGTCAGAGAAACAGAAAGTAAAAAGACACTATATTAATGTAGCCAACTATCTTATAGACATTTAAAATTATGTTTTAGAAGAATATTCATTAAGTGGGAAATGTTTTTAGCATAGTGTTAAGTGAAAAAGGTATGAATAGTATTCTCCAAATTAAAAAAAAGTATGAATGGTATGCTCCAAATTAAAAAAAAATACTTATGTGTATTTATACATATAACAAGACAGCAAAATCTTATCAGTTCCATCTGGATGGTGAGACTATAGTTAACTTTTATTTGTACTTTTCAATACATTATTAACTTTATATAAAAATTACGTGTTTAGAAAAAACAAATAATACAAAGTAGAATGTACTTAAAATTAAAATAGAAAAAATACAAAAATAGGACTATATTTTCCATTTCACAGTTGTTCACAATGGAAGTATAAATTTATAGAATTTGATTCTACAGATTGGATTAAGGTTTATAATAAACTCACAGCTCAGAGGAAATATACTCATAGGTTCTGGTTTGGGTTATTCATGGAAAATATTTGATGACTAAATTAGTACACAGCTCAGTTATCTTGCATCTCAGAAAGGAATTGTAATTAAATCTACCATAAATCAAACTCTGGATTGTAATCGGGGATTCAATTTTTTAAAAGTTTTGTTTGTTGATATAAAATGTTCAGTGTAATTGTTACTTTTGCCAACCAAGGGCGTTTCTATTTCCTCCTCTTCCTAAGGTTTTGAGATTTTTCTGAGATTCTCTCTGCTGTCCTTATTTTAGCACTGACTGTGGCATGACTTCTGGAGTAATTAGGTGATCACAATTAAGAGGCAGAACTTCTCAATGCCATAATCTTTGGTAGTAAAATGGCACTAGCACTCCAAACTGAGCTCCCATGTTTATGCCATTGTAATGTATCCATCATTAGCTGGTTGTCGGATGTCACCAGCTTTTGGTGGCCTGATGCTTATAAGCAATGAACAGTCCTTCTACGCAGATAGCAGTCTAACTGAGTCTACAATAGAATCCCAATGAAGTTACAAGAATGTGCCATAGAGATGAGGACGACTATGTGGACAGAAAAGCCTTTGGAGAACTGACTGGAGATAAAACATGATGTTTGATTGGCATGGGATAAAGACAGAGAGAAGGAAGGATAATGGTGACCTCCAGTAAAATGAGTTATGCTCTTTATCCCTTCTAGATTCAAAAAGGGTTACAGACCTGCTATCACAAATGGAAAACTTTCAGGTAAACAGACAACAGTTATGATACGGTGCCATAGATCCTTCAAACATGGCACCTGTAATAACTCATAGACTGAGGGTCTAGAGACTGACTTGCCATCAGGGAGCTAGCATTTTATGGATGACATCAAACAGGACAGCAGGGCATTTCCAATGCCTGAATCAAGAATCAGCATGCACCTCCAAGAGAGAGATAAGTTCTTCTTTGGGTTTTTCTCACAGAGATCACTTAGAAAAATCAGTGTGACTTTAATGTTGGCTACATGGGTACCATATAATACATTGTAATACATATGTATGTATTCTGTTATATAATATAGTCTTACACAAGAATATAGAATATATTCTTACAGAATTCTGTAAGTTTAGAGTATTGAGCAGAAGTGTTGAGTCTTGGAGACATGCTATCAGAGGATAAATATTACTTGCGAATTAAAAGGCACTGGAGCAGTGAGCTCTGTCCTTAGTGCCATCATCAAAGCTGATTGCGGTGTATTGCTGCCAGCAGGCCTCTCCACACCAGCAGGTGCCAGGCACAGAGCGCACCGCTCCCTCAGACGTTGACCCCGTGTTAGGGAATACGCTGACGCGTTATGTTTACTCCAGGAATGAACAGGGAGGCTAATACCCTACTCCCCGAGGAGCAGCCCACATACCATAAAGGTTTTATAGCTGTTCAAGATAGACTTCAGGTTCATTCCTTCCAGATTCATTCACGGGGGGAGAAAGCAAGGGAGGGCATGGTAACAGTAGGGCAATGTTTAACTCAACAGATTCCAATGTCTCAGAGGTGAAGATGATCAAACCCCCAACTCCCCACCCTGTTGGCTCCACACACAGAAAACGTCAATGGTGGGCACACTGCCAGATGTTCCAGCGAGCAGCTGAACTGAAACAGACCTGCCCTGGGAAGGGAGGGAGAGAAATAGAGCCAAGGAAACCTAAGAAGGAAAAACTGGCAAACTACCCCTATAGCTTTGCCACTGACCCATTTAAGTGTTTGTTACGGTGAGAATTAGAATATATCTGAAATGTTGTTGCTATTAGTATTATTATAGTTTTATCACTTAAAATTTATTATGTGCTAGACACCAGGTTAAGCATTTACATGCACTTTCTCAGCTGTTCTGCTCACCCTATGAGCTAGGTTCTATTATTATCTCCCTTTTATAGAAGAGGAAACTGAGGTTGAATAATTTGCTATTTAGTGGAAGAATTTGAAAGTAGGTCTGTTAAATGTGATTAAAACTTGAGGTGTGTGGTATCAAGAATCAAAGAACTTCACTAAAGTTGCTTTAAGTTGTAGGTCCTTTGGATGGAAAGGAGTCAATCTTTTGGCTACTGAACACTTTACAAAAGTTACCTCATTGTTTCCCTATAGAGTAGATATTAATTTTCCTGTTTTAAGGTAGAATCACGAATTGAATTTAGGTTTGCCTAAGCCTAAAGCCTCCCTGTTTTCATAACACCTTACTGGGAAGAAAAGGGAATGGAAAGGAATCTCCATTTTCAGTGAAAATGGTGGAGAGATGCATGCCATGAGGAGCCACATTTATAGATAGTTCAGATCTCATTTTAAGCAGTTGATGCAGCTCCTTCTCATGATTACTTATGAGAAATACTGCTTGATTTGAAGTTCACTTCCTTTGAAGCTGCTAATAAACAATAAAAATCTTAAGATACATAGAAGGAGAAAGAATACAAAGCCTAGTTTGAAATTGTAACTTGTTTTAGTTTACAAAGCACTTTCTTAAACTTTGCAATGGTTCTGCCAGTCCAGTTTTATGATTTCCCAGTCTCCGTTCTTTTTACAATGAGGAAGCCAACACCAATCCCTAAATATTTATTACATTGGGATCACAGCAGCCGCTACCATTTGTGCATCCGGGACTTTACAGGCATTATCTTGTTGGTTCTTCACAACCACACGGAGGGGCAGACAGCCTCTCTTGAGCAGCAAGGAAATTGGGCTTCACAGTGGTTCCCTGGCTTGCCCAAAGGCAGAAAGGTAATAACTGAAAAAGCCAGAATTTGTTAAGCTTGGCCAGTGTTCTTTTTCTTACATTATACCCGTTTTCAAAGCAAGAAAGTTGGATTATCAGCCTCTCAATACTTGAAAGTCGGCTGGAGAACGTGAAACACTTAGAGATAATGTTGATCTCTTTACCCGATTTTACATGCATCGAAACAAAGGCAGAGTGCAAATGATTTATTCATGTTAGATCAAACAAGTTCTTATTTGAAAATTGAAATTTTTCGTTTCAGTTTTCAGTTCTTTCGTCCTAATGACTGGTTTCCCTAAAGACGTGTTTCTGTAACAAAAGATGAAGAAAGTATGACAAATTAGAAAAAAGAGGGGAGATAAAAAAGGAGAAATATATGGACAAGAGGGCAAAGGCAAAAAAGCAATTGCATCAACAATGAAGAGACTAGAGCAAGTAATTACCATGTGTACTCTTCACAGGGGAAAACCTGGACACAGAGAGATGAGAGAACTTCTCCCATGAATGAAATACAGGTGAGAGTTCTCTTGGGCCCTTTCCTTCCTGAATTGCCCTAAACCTAGCTTCAAAACAAGATTCCAAGTTTCCAGCATTTAAATGTGCATAGGATAAGATTTATAAATTCCAATTAACTTTCGTGTCCTTGTCCCTCTCGAAAGGCATACATTTTAATGACCCGTCTACTTCGCTGCCCCTGAAGCCTTGCTCCCCCATGGCCTGTAAGCAGAAATACTTAGCCCCTTCCTGTAGGCTCAGTGCCATTCCAGATGCTTGAAACAGTTAGAGTTTTGATAAAAACAAATGAAAATCTCCTCAATCCATCGGTCCACATTGCCTTGTGGTTGATTCTTGTAGTGTTTGCTGTCATTTCTTTATACTAAAACCAAGCTTCTCCCCTAAGTGACCCTTGTTAAACAATAATTTCTCAAAAATAACACCAAAACAAAGCTGAGTTTACTCTTGTCTCAGTAAGGGAGAGCATGACCTTGAGAGAGTCTTTAAGTGATGTCTCAGAGTGGAGTGCCCTCAGGGGGCAAATTTGGGATATTTATGGGCTTCCCTGGTGGCGCAGTGGTTGAGAGTCCGCCTGCTGATGCAGGGGACACGGGTTCCTGCCCCGGTCTGGGAGGATCCCACATGCCGCAGAGTGGCTGGGCTCGTGAGCCATGGCCGCTGAGCCTGCGCGTCCGGAGCCTGTGCTCCGCAGCGGGAGAGGCCACAGCAGTGAGAGGCCCGCGTACCGCAAAAAAAAAAAAAAAAAAAAAAGTTGGGATATTTTTGAGGTTTTGGAGTCTAGTTCAGTGTAGGTCTTTCAGTCTCAGGGCTTGATTAGGGTTAGGTAAGGATCATGATATAAGAGTCTAGGACTGGAAAATGTAGTAAGGCAAGGATTTTATAGCTGGGGATTCGAAGAATCTTAGAAACTATCATTTGATGCTACCTATTGAAGAACTGAACCATTTTATATTCATTTAAGTGGGTTTCGGGGACGTTCCTAAAATGAGCAATACAGTTTATTTGCAACTTTTATCTTCCTAGGCAAGAGTTTCTCAAAATATTAAAGCCATGTTAATGACTATTGGGGAACAGTAACATCATGTTGATGGAGATAGTAAGCTGTGTGGTTGTAAATGGTTTTGCTTCTCAGTGTCTCACTTTGTGATCATCGTTCAGCCTAAGCTAAAAGGTAGACCATTAACATCAAGACCAGTCTGGGGATGGTTATTTCACCCATCATGCCTGTGGGTTTTCTTGTTCTTTTTGATGGATCATGTAATGGACATCACAAAACACAAAGAAGGATCATTTGATAGGGGTTATATAGCAGCACTTAAAACTCTGGAGGTCATACCTCTAAACACTGCAATATGGACCAATACTATGATCAAGAGTTCATTGTCCACTTCTCAGCCAGGAACAAAGGGCACCCAATTTAAACCAAGAGAATAGAGCCTATCCCCAACCCGAAGTGCCCACAGATTCAGATAATTTACCAGATTACTTACATTTAGGATTTTTGCTTTCTAATTATTTTGAGTAATATTATAGACCCTAGAGAGGTCTATAGGGATCTAAGCACAACATTCTTCCCCTAAAATAGTACATGTTTACCCTCAAGAGGCCAATATTATATCTAAAGTGGCTCTATTCTGATTCTGCCAGATTTCATGATCCTTCCAGGCAAGGAGTTCTATGGCTGTGGTGGCATTATTGAACTCTTCTGCATTTTCTGAACCATGGCATGTAATATTTTTGCAAGTTTCCATTTGAGGTTGTCTGGTACTTCTATGAAGCCATTCTCAGAGTGCCAGAGATTATCTCTGTGCAGTTTATATCCGGATTTCTCCCAGTACCCTTTTCTGCCTCTGGATGCAATGACTGGCATTCTATAAAAGCCTCTTGGAATGCCCCCCACCCCAAGATTTAATCTCTCAGTTTAGCATTAGGGCTAGAATCTTAGTGAGTGCTGCCGTCTGGTATAAAGAGTAACAGGGATTTGCTCCATGTTATCCCTTTTTCTATGAGCCCCTACCTTTATATAGCCATCTCCTTAGGAAGCATTAGACCACCCAGAAGTTCTTTAATTTGTTGACCCCATTCTGAATTGGGGTTCCTGTTGGGGTTTAAGAACGCTTATTTACAAAGTATTCCAAAATTACGGAGTATCCAACAGCATAGCTACTAACAGTGGAAATTTTCCTTCTACTTCTAGCTAGCTTTCCAGCTCTGGTGAGTGCACCATGTTTTTCCATCTGGGCAGACTTTGCTTCTGGTAAGGAGTGATAGTCTTACCTAGAATTTTTCTGAATCAATGTTCAGATATGACCTGTTAACAAACAATATTGAGTCTGGGTTTTCTAAAGGAGTTTATAATAAATCAACTTAGGGCACAGATGTTTTATTAACAGAGGTTAAACAGTTACGAATTTCCTATTTTAAGTAATGGAAGAAAAATAACAGGATTTTAAAGTACTATAATGACGACTAGAAATATATGATGGAGAAAATAGGATTTCATGTGCAGTAAGCCTGTTCGCTAAGAAATGTGTATTTTCAGTAAGTAGAAAGACTGTACAGTATGAAGGACCATCAAATTTAAAGGATACCCTAAAACCAAGTCAGCAGATATCTCTACTGGTTTAGCTGCTGTGATTATTGAGGAGATGGGTAGGCTTCTGCCACTGGGTCAGGAAGGGGCGGTTAGTAAGCTATTGATCTCTCGTAGTTTCCATAGAGTTGAGTCAGAATGCCAAGAACCCATCCAGTTAATTAGATTTATGATAATTAGATAGGCCCAGACTGGGAGGTTGTTGGAGAGCTAATATTAATTAGACCTGTTCATGTTTAGATTCTAAGGGAAGAGGTTTGGTTACTGAGAATTTGGTTAAGCCCTATAATGGAATGGCAATTAGAAAACTTGAGAATCCATGACACTTGAATCAGTGAGATTGAAGAATCCTCTCAATTATCTCTGGCCCAGTAAAATTTTGAATGACTTGTAGTTGGTTAGGAGTAAAGGATTGACTCCCTTGGGATAAATCATATCCTAGATCAGGGCATGGCTTTTACTTTTTCTGTAAAGGACCAGGTAATATAGTCTCTGTCACAACTGTTAGAGTTGTGGTAGTGTTAAAGTAACCATAGACAATAAATAAATGAATGGGTGTGAATGTTTTCCAAAAAAAATTTGTTTACAAAATTAGGCAGCAGGTTGGATTTGATTAGTGGCTATAGTTTGCCAATCCTTGTCCTATATAATGAAGTTACTTTGACGACATTTTGCCTTCTCTTTGGAAATATGCCTATCCT
Organism: Monodon monoceros; assembly: GCF_005190385.1. NCBI lineage: Eukaryota > Metazoa > Chordata > Mammalia > Artiodactyla > Monodontidae > Monodon > Monodon monoceros. Next base: position 48,914,929 of record NW_021703765.1, read on the forward strand.
GAGGTAGAACAGTAAATAGATAGATGGAGACAGTCTTAGAGTTTACCTCATTTTAGAACACAGCAAAAGGTTTTCCACATACTGCAAAAGAGTAGGACAACAGGGAAAGTTAAGGTCCTTGTGGTCCTGGTTAAGGATTTATGAAAAGCAGCAGATGCCTCAGAAAACCCCTGGAGCATCACAGTCCAGGCATATTGTTGAAGGCAAACGAGTATTGACTATTTTGAGCTAAAAGGACACTAAAGAAAGCAGAACACAGATCTACAACTGTGTAGTATGTAGTCTCAGGAGGCACTTAACACAAAATGGCATTGGATTTAGTATCAATACTATAGGGAAGCCTTGAAAGATTATCTTACTCATGATCTGATGAATCTATACCTTGTCTATTGGGATTTTTGCCTGGAAGGACAGGGGTGTTACAAGGGCCAGGATAAGGTATGTTGAGTCCTTTTTCTATTAGACTTTATACAATCAATTTTAGTCTTTCTTTAGCCTCTGATTTAAGAAAGTTTTGTGCAAATTTGGGGAGAACTGGGTTAAGATGGGTCCTGGACCATGGCAGTGAGAATGTCTTGTTTGGATTTTGATGGACCTGTAACATTGTCAAGTGCTGGATCCCTGAAAATATCACCAAGACAAATTATAAATAAGATAAAGTTGTTCTGTGGACTTCTCCGGCTGTCCATTGGTTAAGACTCCATGCTTCCACTGCAGGAGGTGCGGGTATGATCCCTGGTCAGGGAATTAAGATCCCACATGCCCTGTGATGCGACCAAAAAAAATAAAAGAACTTAAAAGGAAAAAAACAGATAAAGTTATTTTTCCCTAAGCTATTAAGGAGAGCACTACAATGACAAGGGTTTTAGCAGTGTCTCGGAGGGTGGGAGGGCAAAGTGGGCATATTTATGCATGTTCGGAATGTGGTTTAAGGTGGGTCTTAAATTATGAGGGCTTGGTTAGGATTGGCTAAGAATCCTGATATAGCAGTTTAGAACTAGGGGACATAGAGAGATGAGGGTTTTGAGGTGAGAGATTCAAAGAGTCTTCAAAAGTAAATTATCATTTGCTACTATTTATTGTAGAAATGAATGAGTTGATGTTCACTTAAATAATATAGTTGTTTGAATGCTTATCTTCCTGGGCAAGAGGTTCCTGGAATAGTGACGTCATGTTGATGAAGACAGTGTAAGAGTAAGGCCGTGTTGATGTAATCAGTAAATGGTGTAGGTGTAGATGGTTTCCGTTCTCACTTTTCATGCCAGGATTTCTGACTTGGATTCTGGTCCTTGAAGAACTTGGGTGCTTAGGTTGTTAGGACTACATCCTGTCTTTCACTCCATTCCTTGTAGTTGGCTCTCCACGGTTTTCCACAGCAACACGCTCCCCACCTTCCACCTGATCCAATCCATAATCTATTTATTTGCTGTACTTTGTCTATTCCTCTTGGGTACATTTCCTTGTCTTTAACCACCTGACTGACTATGAAAAATTCTGCCAAAACTTTTGCCTGTAACCTTTTTCCAGATTCCACAGCATGATATAATGGATGTGAGTCTGGGCTATGTTATTTACCAGCTGCAATACATTTACCCTCTGCCTCATTTCCTTCTTTTTTTGTCTATAGTGGGACCTTTCATGGTTTCCTGACTCCCTTGTATAGGTCTGTCTAGTCTCTGACTCATGGCCATCCCTCACTTGGTCAGTCTTGCCCAGACAGAGCTTCTGTGCAGAAAATAATGTTGTGAGCAAAAGCTAAGCTCTAGAAAAACCAATCTTGATGTGAAATATATTGGAGTCAATGCTGTTTTTTGTGAGTAAATTCTCCCAACTCTTAGATCTTAGTTCCAGATCTGTCATTATCTGTGTGACCTTGAATCAGTTACTGTTCCCTCTCTAAATCTCACTTAATTCCTCAGGTTTAAAATTTTAACTGCAATTTTGACCTGATAGGAGGATGTTTTTGTAATTCAGGTAAGTTAGACTAGAATGGTGGTAGGGAGATGGAGATAGACCCTGAAAATCAGCAATTTTAACAAGTTTCCCAGGTAATCTTTATACCTAATGAAGCTTGACAGCCTTTATATATTTTAAAGCTATGCTTTCTTTTCTTTTCTTTTCTTTTTTTTTTGCGGTATGTGGGCCTCTCACTGTTGTGGCCTCTGCCGTCGCGGAGCACAGGCTCCGGACGCACAGGCTCAGCGGCCATGGCTCACGGGCCCAGCCACTCCGCGGCATGTGGGATCTTCCCGGACTGGGGCACGAACCCGTGTCCCTTGCATCCGCAGGCGGACTCTCAGCCACTGCGCTACCAGGGAAGCCCCTAAAGCTATGTTTTTAGGTATTAAAAGGTTCAAACTTTCACATTTTCTTATTGGAGTAAGCCTTTTTTCTGTATGAAATACATTTCTTTCTTCACATTTAATACTATTTGCTTTAAATTCCCTATTGTATAATAGTAATATTTTTATACCTGCTTTCTCTTTGCTAACATTAGCTTGCTATCTTTTCTCTTTGTTTTTAATTTTTCTGATATTTGATTTGAAATTGAAAATTCAAATCTCGAAAAAAATTTCAAAAATTATTTTGTTTTATGTGTAACACATGTAACTGAAATAGAGTTGGATTTTATTCTCCCACAATCTGATTGAGAAATTTAACACAGCTGCATTTCTTGTGATTAATGACATATTTGGATACATGCCTGACATCTTACTTTATAGTTTCATTTGCCACGCTGTCCTCCTCGTTTCTCATGCTCCCTTCCCTTTCCCATTCATCTTCCCCTCTCTTATTCCTTCCCCATGTATTGATACGTTGATCATATTTTCTTTATTCTATTTTTCTCTAGTGGTTTAGAAGTTCAAGATCCTATTCCTATTTTTCTAGTAGTTTTACTTAAAATTTAAAGGACATATTTAAATTTACCTCATTATCTAGATATCTCAAATTAATCAATATTTATATTGGCCCCTGCTTGCTCCCTTGCTGCATCAAGACAAGAAATTTCGCATGCTTTCAGTTCTCTCTGTCTTCTTTCAGTCTGCCCCTAACCTTTCAGGTTGAGACTATCCAGAACTTTTAGTTACTATTTTTTCATACTAATAATTATTTTATGTAACAATTTTATGTACTAATAATCATTTAGAAAATTGTAAAATATACTGATTCATTTGCTCATCACTTTTTAATTTCAAGTTTTGCATTTTTTTCTGAATAATTTTTCATTTTTATGGAGTATGTAATTAAATAATTCAGAGAATGTGTGGTCAGTTTATTGAATATTTGTATGCTTATCAAAAGTTTTTATCAGAACTTTTAGTTCTGATGCTAGTTTGGCTGGTTATAAGAATCTAGGTTCAAATTTCCTTTAAAACTTCTGGAAAATCAATAACAGAAAGATGACAAAAAAACTTAACCATCTGGAATTTAAGAGATACTCTTCTAATTAACCCTTGGCTCAAAGAATAAGAAAAATGGAAAATTCAAACTAATTAAAACATAATTTAGAGGAAAACACTTCCTACCAGAACTTATGTTACACAGATAAAGCTAAACTCAAAGGAAATTTTATAGCCTTAAGAATCTTAATTATTAAGGAAATAACATTGAAAACAGTGGAGACAGTTGCAGTTGGATTGGAGTTGGGAAGGGAGGACAGCAGGAATGCATTCAAGTCACCATCTTCCTTGTTGCTAGCACTTTTACTGTTTAATTTTTATTATTTAAAACTTTGAACAATTTGGAATTTTTTTGGTTCTAGATGTCAAGATGGATTTCACTTCATTTTCTCCCCCAAAATATCTAACCAGTTGCTTCAATAACTTTTATTACATAATCCATATTTTGCTCTTTGATATGAAATTCCATTTCAATCATAGAATGAAGTCTCAAATGAACTTTGGTCTATGCTTGCATCACCTATTCTGTGCTATTTATCTGGATGTACATTTTGGCATAGCTCCTGGCTGTTTCAATTACTATACTTCTATAATGCATTTTGATATTTGGTAGAACAGGATCTTTTTAATTCTTATTTTTTATATTTTAAAGGCTCTTTGTTGCATCTTTAATCTTTTAGATGAATTTAAAATATTTTTTCAAATCCTAAAAAAAACCAAATGGGAATTTGAATGGGATTGATCATATAGATTAAATAAAGAGGAATTGACATCTACTGTATTACTGCCTCCCAAGAACAAATCATTTATTCCCACAAATTAAAAAAAAAAGATTTAGACTTCCAGTTTTTGCTCCAACATATAAAGAACTTGAAAGTTGTCACTCTCATTCTCAAGCAAAAAAACTGAACAAACTGAAAATCAGTAATTCCTCTTAGATCCATCAGAGAATTGAGGTCATAGGGCAAACCAACACTCCCAAAATTGGGGAGACAGGCAAATACAGAGAATCACAGCTTACAGGGAGCAGAAGCCACTGGAGCCAGGAATTGTTAGGAAAACTGAAACTGTCATTGCTGAACTGCTGGAGACTGAGTACAGATTAACTTGAGAGTGAAAAACTTAGTGGGGTGGCGGCTTCCCCACGCTTTCATGAGTTATATCTTCAGAAGCCCCAAAAGGTTCTCTCTCACAGTGAAGACTGAAGACAAATTCCCCATGCTTCCAGTGAGGTGGAGAGGGGAGGCCACCACTTTGAAATATGCCCAGGGGAAAAGTAGCCATTTTGAAATAAGCCTGGGGCATTCTGTTCTCTGTTTGCTCTCAAAAGAATTTGCTTTACGAGTCAAACTGATGTGGAAGAAAGGGAATATCCAACTGTAGGCCCTGCTAACCTTCCTGTCTCATCTGAGTGGAGGTGGGTACTGAGAAGCATTGTGAAGGTCACAGTCTAGGGATGCAGGCCCAGTAGAGATTGAGATCTAATCATAGGTTTACAGAATGCTTGCCTCCACCACACACCTTATCAAGACATCAAAAGGGCTCCTGTATAATAACGGATTACAGCTGAAAGGACTGCAAGGTTCACACTCTATTTAAGAAGGAGTTTCTAAGGAAACTAAAGTACAATAGGGGATACAAAAACAAGGACACTAGAGGAGACTGAAGCCTCAGACATCTATAACTACAGCAAACAATAAGCATAGTGTAACGTCTAGCCAGATAAACCCTCACACAAAGGCATATTTACCTCTGTTCCTATTACCCAGTACGTTATATCTGACTTTCAACCACATTTAGAAGGTATGCTAAAAGACAACAAAAACAAAAAAGTCTGAAGAAACAAAGCAAGCAACAGAACCAGACTCAGATATGGCAGAGATTTTGGAATTATCACACAAGGAATTTAAAATAACTGTGATATGCTGAGGGCTATAATGAAAAAACTGGACAACATGCAAGAATGGATAGGTAGTATAAGCAGAGAGATGGAAACTCTAAGAAAGAATTAAAAGGAAATATAAAACACTGTAACAGAAGTAAAGAATGAACTCTGATGGGCTCATCAGGAGACTGCACTCAGCCAAGGAAAGAATTATTGGGCTTGAAGATATGTTGATAGAAACTTCTCAAACTGAAAGGCAAAGAGAAAAAAGAATTTTAAAAAAGCAACAGAATATTCAAGAAATGTGGGACAATTACAAAAGTAATACATGTAATAGAAGTACATGTATTCATGGAATACATGTATTCATGGGAATACCAGAAGAAGAATGAGAGAGAAGGAGAAGAAAAAATATTTGAAGTAATAATGGCTGAGGATTTTCCACAATCAATGACAGACACCAAACCACAGATCCAGGAACCTCAGAGAACACCAAGAAGGATAAAGAACGAAAAGTTTACACCTAGACATATCATATTCAAACTGTAGAAAACCTAAGACAAAGAGAAAATCTTGAAAGAAGCCAGAGGGGGAAAAACACTTTACCTACAGAAGAACAAGGATAAAAATACATAGAAATTCTCTTCATACATCGGGTAAGTAAGAAGAGAGTAGAGGGAAATATTTAAAGCCTTGAAAGAAGCAAACCTAGAATTCTGTATCCAGTGAAATTGTTCTTCAAAAGTGAAGTAGAAATAAAGACTTTCTCAGACAAATAAAAATTGAGGGAATTTGTCACCAGTAAACCTTCTTGCAAGAAATATTAAAAGAAGTACTTCAGAGAGTAGAAATATTAAATAGGTCAGAAACTTGGATTTATACAAAGAAAGGAAGCATGTTAGAGAAATTATACATGAAAGTAAAATGAAACCTTTCATTTTTTATTATTAATTTATCTAATATATAGCTGTTCAAAACAATATTATGTATTGGGTGATTATAGCTTATGGACAGGTGAGATGAATGACAGCAATGTTATAAGGGATGGAGAAAGCAGTTGGTCCAAATATATCAATTAAGAGACAGAGACTGACAGAGTGGGTTAAACAAACAAACAAAACAAACAGACCCCCCCGCCCCTAGACACAACTATATGTTGTCTGTAAGAAACTAACTTCAAATAAGAAAAAAATTTTAATTTATCTGTAGTCACTTAGATTTCTTCATTATAGCTCTGGCATCTATTTTATTTAGTTTTTTTCCCTAAGTTTTTAGATCTTTTGTTGCTGTTATGAATGTATAATCGATAGGAGCCTTGATTGTGAATAACATAAGGCAGCTTAAACTAACTTTAGCAAAATATGAAATTTATTATTAGACTATAAGAGCATCTCATGGAATTTAAGGATGGGAAAACAGCTAGCCTCAGGAGTCAACTGGAAATAGCAACTTTATGCCCAAACTACCCTTCCTCCTTCTTTCATCTTTACTTCTCTTTGTACATCTGCTCATTATTCCTTTTCTCTCTGTGGACCCAATTCCTTTTATTCTCCAGTCCATAGGGTATAAAATTTGGCTTTTGAAAATGGCTGAATTTACATTTTCTCTCTCTCTGTGTCTCAGTTCTAGTTCCCAAGGATGTGACTTGGATTGCCCAAGCTTGAATCAGCTGTCCACCCTCTGATTCAATACCTTTAACCAAGGGTACAATGTCCCATGGCACAACATTATGACTAGAAGACTATTGTTTGACCCTATGGATGGTAGAGGCCATTTTTTTTTGCCAAATTTTGAGAGACTGTGCAGACAACCAATAGGGGATCTACTATAGATCCCCTATAGAACAGAGTGTTTGTTTCCATGAAATTTTCTTCCTGGCTACTGTGTGTGTAGGAGAGAACTCACTAAACACTATACTTGTGTTTTATTTTCATAGCTTTTGGCAAGAGGGATACCTGACCGTTCCTTTGATAGCCATAGGAGGTAGTAATTCACACTTTGAGGATCAGAAGGTATTTTCTCCACCTAGGGATTAAGCCTTTGTGATTAGGGTGCTCTAGGCATGTGCAGCCTACCCTGAACACATCAATCTGTAGATAGCCCTGCAAGATTTGAAGGGTTCAGCCCATCTTCCTTTGTTCTTTGAGAAAGGAAAGAATGTTTTGTGTTTGGGGATTGAAAAGCAAAGTGACCCAACTCCTAGATGGGTCTCTGGGACTGAACAGTGGGCCAGTGGTCATGGATTCCACTGTAGAATGGACTGAGCCAGCTCTGCATAGTGCCTCTGGGAGAACTGGGGCTTTGGAGGGGAATGGAGAGCCTGGAAAAACCAGTGAAGGGCTACCAGGTTGTAGGATAGTGAAATTGCCTTTGAGTGACCTCTTTTAGAGGAGTGTGGTGAACTCTGAACAACTGAGGGTCAGGAGCTTGTGAAAATCTTTTATAGGTAAGATGAGCAAGGCCAGACAGGAGAGGAGACCTGGTGTTGTGTAGCAGCATTAGCAGGTGGACACCAGGGTTCTCTCATTTCCCTCATTTTGGAGGGAAAGTTCTGCAGACCTCCTTTCCAGGACATGGTTCTGGGGTAGTTCAGGAGAGACAAGGAAGCCCTGAAATGTGATAATGGACTTCTTGCCAATCTGGTATGTGGGACTTGGAGCTAATTCTGAAATTAATATTGAGAAATAAAGGAATACCCTGAGTATCAAAGATTATACCTGTTAAATTTGTATGGAATTAAGGTATAGTTTTTTTTGGTGTTTCTATGAATCTGGTGTCCTAGCTGCCCTCCATTTTCTTTCACATAAGATGAAGGCCTGTCACTATGTCTCTGCACAAAGCACTAAGAGACAGAGCTGTTGTTTGAGCAAGTCTACCCTCTTGACCGTGTGAGATGTCACCAGACAAGCAATATAGAAAAACCGTGCCTCAACTAAGACCTGATGCAGCCAAAAATAAAAAATAAAAAAAAAATAATAAATAAATCTTTTTTTAAAAAAAAGAAAGACAGAAAAACCATGCCTTAGAATAGTCCAGTAGATGAAGGAATGGAAAAGGAATTTATCTTCTGGTTTTCTCCCATTTCCTGTCTCTTGTTGATTTAAGCTCTCTCCTCGAAGAGTTAACTCTTTCACATTTCTAGGTTGTGTTAACTGACCTTTTCAACAGCTATTAGGGAAACCAATGTCCATGTCCTGAAATGTGGTCCTTCCTCTGAGTTTGAGAGTGGAGGAGGAGCCAGAGCCAGTGACTCTGGATGTGGGATTCAGGCAGTAGAACTTCACACAGTGTGGAGTTTGTCACCACAGCAACAGCTGAAATGGAGCAAGTGTCTGAGGGTCTAGGGGACAGGTGACACTGAAAGAATATGAGGAAACACACAAGATTATCTAATACAATATATTAGCAGACTTCTGATTACAACTTATTAGCCAGATCTGTGTCATGTGGACACACTTAGCTAAATGGGAGGTCGGAATATGAATAGCTTGCCTGGAGCTGAGCACCTGGCTGACCCTTCAAAAATCTGGATTTAAGTAGGAAGGATAATGGGGGAATCAATATTGGGGAAGTAATGGTAGGTGTGCCAGGCAGGGATTTTTTTTATGGGCAATAGTAACCAATTTTCCTAAGTATAAGAAAAAAAGAAATTTGTTAGAAGAATGTCAGTAGTAGGTGTTGGATAAGTGTTTGTTGAACGGATGATCGTATTTGAGTGGGGCTGTATGTTTCCAGCTGGGATTTCTTGCTAATGCCAACACATTGTGTGAATATCCTATAAACCAAATTCAGACAGTCATTTGCTCATAGAGAGATCATCAGTGGTCATAACCTGGGTTGGGGAAGCCATGACCTGAGAAGGCCCTTTGAAAGAGAGACGTGTGTTCTGGTACTTTTTAGGCTTCATTTGAAAACCAGTGATGTGTTACTGTAGAATCAGAGGAGTAGACAGTAAACGAGGAAACTGAGGCCTTTGGAGCTTAAGAGACATGTCCCAGGTCATATAGCTACTGAGCAGCAGAATTAGTGTACTTTCCATAAAGAAAGCATCAGTGTACTTCCTTTTGCTAAATCAACATAAAAATAAAAATGATTTAAAAAATACAGTTGGTGAGCCCGACATGTGGGTGTGCATTTTAAAATTCCCCAAATACATAATGTTCTTGTCTGCCTAGTTTCAGAAAGTGTTTTACATTTCTGTCATTCTGAGTGCTATGACAACATCAGGATGGCAGTGGCAGCTAAGAAAACACAGAAAACACGTAGCACGGAAAAAGAATCAGTCACAACAAAGGCTGGCTTTCCTTATCAGTGTGAACCCAAGAACCCAGTGAGCACCCCAAAATATACATTGACGATGACGCTGTGAGTCACCGTATGACTCACAGCTCACTGACCACTACAAAACAGAAACTTGAGGATAATTTACTGCCCAGACCCAAAGGACTTGAAAGAACTTTCCCACCCACCATATGAGTGATATATTAAATTAGGGGTAAGGCGCCATTGCTTTCTTCTTCTTGGAGTGGATTAATTCTCCCTCTTTGTGCATCTCCCCCGAGACACAGAGCCAGATAAGCCTCTGGTTTCACTAATAATCTCTCAGTGAACCGTTCTATTCCTGTACCTGCCTACTTGGGCTTGTTCTGCAAAGAAATCTAACCCATAAGAGTGCCTCAGCACACAAAAATGTACTTCATCACTCCTCAGAGCAAGATGGCTTCTTGGATCAGCATTTTATGCCTTCCCTCCCTTGACTGTGACACTAAACAGACCTATAATAAACCGTCCTCGACTGCACAAGTAAGAAATGACTCTCAGGGCCAAGGGAGTTTGTTCTCCAAAACCATTTCCCTTACTTGTATGAATCAAGGACCCAGCGATCACAATTTGGGGTTATAGACAAGATTAGAGGAAAGGCTTATTTTTCTAAAGGAATGAAGGTGTCTCCAGCACCTTCTCAGCAGGGCTGCAGTTGTACTCACGTGATCTTTGTGCTTGCGTTGGTGGTATTCCTGCCTTTCCCAGGAGGGTTCTGAGGAGGTCTGCGACCTGGGTTCACACGGGTTAGGTCCTCTCAGGAGCCGGGATATACGCTAGGAAGCTCCCCTCTCTGGCCGGTACCTGACACCGCCCAGGCCATCTTCCAGGGCTTTGCCGCACCAGTCTACGCAGCGATGGTGACACGGGCCTTCTGGTGTCAGGAGGCTGTCCGGCATCTGGGTTTTCTCTCATTTAGAAGACAGCCCGGTTAAAAATAGTCTTGTACAGCCATAACGTATCCCCTGCTTTTGGAGCAATGGATGCTCTTTAAGGAAACACTCCAGGGCGAGAGTGTTCTTCCCTCACCCCATTCATTCCTTCCACACTAATACAAACCTCTTTTTTTGCCAGCTTTTTATATTGACATATAAAATTGTAAGATATTTAAAGTGTCCTTTGTGATGATTTCATATATGTACACATTGTGAAAGGGTTCCTCCCATCTAGTTAACACACCCATCACCACACACACACACACACACACACACACACACACACATTTTGGTGAGAATATTTACGTTCTACTTTCTTAACAAATTTCAATTGTATGATACAGTGTTATCAACAGTAGTCACCATGTTATACATTAGATCCTCAGACCTTATTTATCTTATAGCTTAAAGTTTTCCCCCCTATTTTTCCCTCCTCCCAACAACTTTTCTATACTCTGTTTCTATGAGTTTGACTTTTTAAAAAAAAAGTCCACATATAAGTGATACCATGAAGTGTTTAGTTTTCTCTGTCTGGCTTATTTCACTTAGCATTATGCCCTCACGTTCCATCCATGTTGTCACAAATGTCAGGATTTCCTTCTTTTTTTAATGACTGAATAATGTTCAGTCATTAATGTATATAAATGTTGTATTTATATACATATCACATCTCCCTTATCCACTCATCCATTGACAGACACTTAGGTTGTTTCCTAAAACGCTCTTAATGGCACCAAGAAGGCATTTTTCTATCTGAGCTCTTGCACTGCTCAGGGATTATGAGAAATAAAGTATAATTAGGCAACCTGCAGGGTTGCCCTGATTCTGCCTGATGCAGGGGCCACCCTGGCTTGTTTGCACACTGAAGATTGTTTGAATGATCCTGCAGATGAGAAGTCACTGGGTATCAGTATTTTCCTAGACAGAAAAATATACTAAAAATTGAAAGGAAAACTGCTACTTTGGTAAGGTGAGCCCTGGAGCAGACGGCCAGTATATCTTCCTTCACTGAGATTTCTTTCCCATCCTCATCACTCTTTAAATCAGTATCAGTTGAATTCCTACTTAAGCTAGGCTTGGAGATGCAGAAGTAACACTGTCTGAAATAGAAAAAGAAGAACCAAAGTGGTGAGGCAAGTCATCTGTTGAGAGTAGGTCAAATCAGTGAAATTAAATGAAGTTCAAGTCCAAAGAGCAGGAGTGCCTTGAGTTAAGAGCTTGGGCAATTGTCAGGGTTGAAGCTGAGTTTTCTGAGATTTATCTATCTTGGCTTAGATCAGTACATGTGGTACACTTTCCTGTTGAAATATCAAATAATATCTTCATATGGTCAGCTTGTTAGAACTCACTTCTAAGTGAAACGTTTTAATTCATAGTTTAAATGCAATCCTTGTCAAAATTTCAGCTGCCCTTTTTTTTTTTTGGCAGAAATTGACAAGCTGATCTTAAAATTCATATGGAAATGCAAGGGAACTTGAATAGGCAAAACAATCTTAAAAATGAATAACAAAATAGGACTCACTCTTCCTGATTTCAAGACTTATTATAAGGCTACAGAAATCAAGACAGTATAGTACTGGCATGAAGATAGAAATATAGCTTATGGAACAGAATTGAGAGTCCAGGAATAAAGCTTTACATTTGCGATCAATCAATTTTTGACAAGGGTACCAAGGCCATTCAATGGGAAAAGGGCAGTCTTTTCAACAAGTGGTACTAGAACAACTGGATATCCACATGTGAAAGAAGAATGTTGGACCCCCAATGTTGGACCCCTATACTACACCACAAATGACAATTAACTTAAAATGAATTAAATACCTAAATATATGAAGTAAAACCACAACACTTTTAAAAGAAAACATATTAATAAGTCTTTATGACTTTGGATTAGGCAATGATTTCTTAGTTATGACACTAAAAGCACAAGTGGGAAAAGAAAAATAAAGCTTAGTTGGACTTCCTTAGAATGTAAAAACATTTGTGCTGCAAAGGACACCATCAAAAAAGTGAAAAGAATGCAGAGAACTGGAGAAAACATCTGCAGATCATATATATACAAAGGGACTTGTAACCAGGATATATAAAAAACTATTACAAATTATCAATAAAAGACAACCTAATTAAAAATGGGCAAATGATTTTGATATACATTTCTCTAGAGATATACTAATGGTCAATAAGCACATGAGAAGATATTCAACATAATTAGTCTCCAGAGAAATGGAAATAAAAGTATGAGATACCATTTTATATCCACTAGGATGGTTGTAATAAAAAAGACAAACAATAACTGTGTTGAAAAGAATGTAGAGGAATTGGAATCCTCATACATTGCTGTAAAATTTCCATAGTAGCTGCTGTGGTTAACAATTTGATGGTTCCTCAAAAGTTAAACATAGAGTAGCCATATGACCCAGCAATTCTATTCCTGGTTATCTGCCCAAAAGAAATGAAATCTACACACAAATGAACTCAAATGTTCATAACAGCATTATTCATAATGACCAAAAAGTGGAAACAACTCAAATGTTCATTAACTGACAAATGGATAAACAAAATATGGTATATCCGTACAAAGAAAGATTATTCAGCCATAAAAAGGGATAAAGTACTGATACATGTTACAACATGGATGAACATTGAAAACGTTATTCAAAGTGAAAAAAACCAGACACAAAAAACCCACATATTGTATGATTCCATTTATATGAAATGTACAGAATAGACAAATCCATAGAGACAGAAAGTGTATTAGTGGTTTCCTAGGTCAGTTGGGAACAGGGAGTGACTGCGAATGGGTATGAGGTTTTTTGAGGGGGTGACAAAATGTTCTAAAATTAGATTGAGGTGATTTTTGCTCAACTTCATAAATATGCTGAAAGCCATTGGATGATATACTTTAAATGGGTAGATTTTATGGTATGGAAGTTATATCTCATAAAGCTGTTAAAAATAAATAAGTAAAAAGTGAAGGGAAAGTATACTATAATTTTTGGCAAATATTTATTTAGACTTTTTCTTTGCTTTATCAAAATATATACATATTTTATGATTATTATTTTTAAAAAGGGAACATACTACAGATACTAGTCTGACATTTTGAAAATTTTGTTATGCAATGAGCATTTTTCTTAGGTCAAAATATTCAGATTTCAATATTTATAAATTCCAGAAATTAATCCATTCATTGATATTACATAGCTTATTTAAACATTTGTTTCTTGATGAACATTTAGGTGATTTCTTTCTTTTTGTTTTTTTTTTTGTGGTACGCGGGCCTCTCCCTGTTGTGGCCTCTCCCATTGCGGAGCACAGGCTACGGATGCGCAGGCTCAGCGGCCATGGCTCACGGGCCCAGCCGCTCCGCGGCATGTGGGATCTCCCCGGGTCGGGGCACGAACCCGTGTTCCCTGCATCGGCAGGCAGACTCTCAACCACTGCGCCACCAAGGAAGCCCAATATTTAGGTGATTTCTAATGGTTTTTAAACAAAGAACACACCAGTGAATATCTTTATACATTTATCTTTGAGTAATTGTGTACTTCCATAGGATGTTTTCCTTAAACTAGGATTGTCTTCAAAGTTATTTTTATGACAAACTGGGAAGGGCTTAATTAAGTGCTATGTACCATTTTAAATTGGAAGTTCTCCACATTTACATTTTAACTCTGAAACTTTGTCCGTTACCTGAAGTTTTTCTTTAAACACATAAATTATCCTTTTGGAAAGGGAAGAGATTTTTCCATATCCATGAATACTCTTACTCTTATAGAATACAAATACATTCACCACATACTATCTGACTAATTTACATTTTGGAAATATCTCATAAAATAATTGCTAGTCCAAAGAGTTAAAATGCAAAGCTATGATATTAATCTTAAGCCACACAGTATTTACCTGTAGGTTTTATATTTTATGCTGCTGTATTGACAATAGCCTTTAAACATTTTCTTTTAAATTACTTATGTTCATTTTTAGAGTTATTTCAACTCTGAGTATTTTAGTTCTAGTATAAAGAATTAAATCTAGAAGCAGAAAAGTTGTAAGACATGTTCTTCTGATAAGTTTCTAATCATGATCCAGAAAACCTCAACTTACTATATGAATAATCAATGATTATTCTATTGTATATAATTTTGTCATGAAATTCATGCAAAAGAGGAATGACCAGGAGAGAGATTTGAGCTGCTCCCTGGTCAGGTGTACTATTCACCTGCTCTCTAGTCGTGCTGCGTTCAACTAGAGCAAATGGTGACACACATTTTCTGTCTTCTCATTTTGTCCCTCTCCTAGTTTGTCTCAAGTAGGAAAAATTATTCTCACTTTTTAATAATTATGTAGAAGCTTGACTTTGGTGTAGATTAAAATTACCCCAGATGTCAGCTATGACAATTAGTATTGCACTAGTTGGAAGTTACAAAGTCCTGGCAAATAGCTCTAAAGCAGGATGTAGACTGTTTCTCTCTAGTCAACCTTAAAAGTAGTTGGATTTCATATAATCATGGATGTTCACTTTGGATGGAACCTTATATATAATCTGGTTTGATGTATGCATCTCATGTATAAAAACATTGAATTTGAGGAAGATGATGTGATGTGTTCCAGGTCAAATGGATTAGTGGCTGAGACAGGACTAGAATCCAGGTTTTTTAAATTTCCTTTTTCTTTATTCCCAGTTCTTTTGGTCTTTTCTTTTCTGAAGGCTTGAAAAGGAACTAGGTGTCCTTTCAAGGTTCTTTCCAGCATTGGGATTCTGTGGAGTAGATTACAGTTAAGGAATTTTGATAAACTTGGCCTTGTTTCATTTATGTTAACTTTCTGAAAGAATATAAATGTTTTTTTCCTTTTTGTAAAGTTTCTTTGCTTATTAAACCTGCCACCTGCCAAGTTGGAGCGATCTGCCATTTCTCGCCCTTTTTCTATGGGAGCCACGTTCAGATTTCACCCAGGAAGCTCTTGAGGTTGTGACCCAGCAGCAACAAGGGATCTTTTTACTGTCTTCATAGTTTTGCCTTTTTCAGAATGTCATATAATTGAATAAATAAAATATATAGGCTTTTTCAGACTGGCTTCTTTCACTTAGGAATGTGCATTTAAGGTTCATCAATGTATTTTGCAGCTTGATAACTCATTTTTTTAATCAATTAATAATATTACATTGTATGGATGTACCAGCTTACTAACTCATTCACCTATTGAAGGATATCTTGGTGGCTTCCAGTTTGGACAACTATGAATAAAGTTACTATAAACATTCACATGCAGGATTTTGTGTGGACAAAAGTTTTAAAATAAGTTGAGTGAATACCTAGGACTGAGATTGCTGGATGATAAGACTATACCTCCCTTTGTAATCGATAGCCAAATTGTCTTCCTAACTGGCTATGCCATTTCACATTTCCACTAGCAATGAATGAGTGTTCCTGTTGCTCTACATCTTCTCCAGAATTGGTATTGTCAGTTTTCTGGATTTTAGCCATTTTAATAGGTATATAGTGTGGTATTATTGTTTTAATTTGCAACTCTCCAATGACAAGTGATGTTGAACATCTGTTGATATGTTTACGTGCTATCTGTATATCTTCTTTGGTGAGTCATCTGTTCAGATTATTGCCTATTTTTTAAAACAGACTTTAATTTTTAGAGTAGTTTTAGGTTTATAGAAAAATTGGGCACAATGTATAGAGGGTTCCTATATAGATCCTCTCCTCCCCATCAATTCTCTCTCTTTTTTTTTTAATGTGTTGCATTAGTGTGGTACATTTGTTACAATATGAATCAATATCGATACATTATTATTAGCTATTATGTTTGAATTCTGTAAAATACCAGAGAAATTATTCCACAATTAGTAATTTATTGTTGTCAATGAACTGAAGCATGCCATTGTAATGAAAATGTTAGTTTGCGGCTGCAAGCTCCACAGGATACATTTAGTCCTGTACTTTGTGAAAAGATACAAGGGAACTAATTATTGTAGATGAGTTTCTCTTTGGAGAGAATAGTTTATTCACAGGAAACAAAGAGGATTACTATTATTTGAGAACCTGGGAAAATAATATCAGTCTTTTGGGTCCTCCTAATTTTATGGGCGTGAGTGGACAATAGCTTTGGGTCCAGGCTCAGAGGAATGGCATGAATCATTAGGACATCACATCATGTCTTGCATTAATGGTGGTCACCTAATCAGTTCACGTCATTTTTTGTAGCACTGACATAATGGCCCTGGGTTATATTGATGGGACAATAAATTGCATGTTCTAATCCTTCCACTATTGGTTGGATCTATTCTTGATTTGAACACAGATGTTGATATTTAGAAGATAAATCTATCTTGTTAGCTACATACTGATCAGAATTGTGAATCTCAGGATTGGTGTTTAGGAAGCACTTGAGCCCCTGGAAAATAAAGTTTTCTGCTTGGATAGAGTGCCACTGAACTTGATATTAATTCTTATTATTGATTTCTATCAATGGAGACTGGGGCTTCTGAGGGAGAAAAGAATTGTCTTGCTCAGAAAGTAGTGTGGGTAAGCAAGCAAGTCTGAGCATCTTAGTAGCTTTTCTCTTGGGTTCCATTCATTAACTCTTGAGAAAAACAACCCAAGAAAATCCACAGCACAAAAAATATGCAGCACTGTGCTTGTGATTTACTTGACATTCTTGCATCTTCTGTTCTGGCTCCTGTGTGCCATTTTTAAGACTCTGTTCTCCAAGAAACCAAGAGGTAAAAGAGGCACACAGGCACAAATCCTAGACGTCTCCATTATCTTTGAATAATAAGTCAATTCACTGGGTTTCCAAGAGCCTCCAGTGTTTTCCGCTGGGTGTAAAGGGATTCAGTCTGGTTTCTGGCTGCCTTGGTCCTTTATAAGATCAGTTTTCTTAACAGTATCTCTTTCCCCAGTATGGGGCTATCCCTAAGCAATACAGTTTTCCTTTGCCTAAGGAACTGTTGCTATTTTGATATTCCCCAGAACTCTCTTTTCCCTGTCTCCTTCACTGTTGCTTGGGAAAGGAAAAGCAATTTCCTTCCTTGGGGAACCCTAATCTTTATTTGTATTTCTATTTTGAAGCAGAACTCTAAGTTTTGTTATGTTGTCACTCACTGTAACAAAGGCAGAGGGACCCCTCTCTATGTACCCTTGGAGAGGAGGGAAGTGTAGCCAGAGGAAATTAATTGCTTGACAGAGAGTGGAAGTACAAAAACCATCTCAATGTATTATTTGCTGTCAATACCTTTCTTCATTCCTTTTGTTGATTAGTTGTTTCCTTTACGTACCACAGCTGGAGATTTCTGCAGTTGGGGATTCTCTTTATGATTGTCTTGGTGTTCTTTTGGTCCTTTGGTAAAGGCATTTGACCTAATCATGATAAGCTGATGAGTTGGCTTCATCTATAGAGTAGAACAAGGACTGTTGGCTGAGAAAAGTATGAATGCTGAAGCTGAGGGCAGAGTTGGCTCATGGAACATTTTGTCTGTTCTCTGAGTTTCTTGTCCCAGTATGTCAACAAATTTGTTTTTGTTTAAAGACTTTCCCACACAAGTGTCTGCCAAGTTCAGAAGACTGCTTTTTGAGATTGATCTTGGTTTTCTTGGAACAAGAGCTGAGATCATATAATAAGCTCAGTTGGTCTTAGTGAGTGAAAGTTGGGAGATTTTATTTCCATATACATCAGCCAGATCTGGGCATAGAAGAAGAAAGAAAGATCTGGACACTAGGTGGGTATGGGTGGGAGATGGAAGGAAAGAACTAGTGAAAGGAGGCTTTCACTTGTGTCTACTTTTCCCACTTGTTTGTTTGTTTTTTTATTTAACATCTTTATTGGAGTATAATTGCTTTACAATGGTGTGTTAGTTTCTGCTGTATAACAAAGTGAATCAGCTATATGCATACATATATCCCCATATCCCCTCCCTCTTGTGTCTCCCTCCCATCCTCCCTATCCCACCCCTCTAGGTGGGCACAAAGCACCGAGCTGATCTCCCTGTGCTATTCCCACTTGTTTTTAAGGCTCTCTAGGTCACTTGGAAGTAAGGCTCTGAGGTTGTAATGGTCCATGCTGAGATTGACTCTGGTCATACTCTTATTGGATTTAAATTAGTCAGGTTTATTAGAAAAGAGTCTTTAGGTTTCTGATCTCTAGATTGGTAGAAACATTGTCAGTATGTAGAGAAGTTCCAAAGCATCCATTTATAGACTAGACTAGAAGACTCCTTTCCTTTGAGGCATAAAAAGCACTCCCCTGTGATAATCCCACTTGCTGGGACCTCCTTAAAAGAAAGAGGCTACAAAAATGTAATTTAATGGGCATAACTTAGAATGTTCTTAGTGAAAGTAGGAGATAAGTATCATGGTAGGATCACAATGTCTGCTGGGTTGTTATTCAAAAAGGGATTATAGAATCAGGCAGGCTGGGAAATGGCTCTGCCCTGATGAAGGAAGGCATTGATTGATCATTGTGGGATGCCATGTGTTCCTTGAGATTGGTTTGTGGCTTTAGGCCACATGGCAGTTGAATGACAGGAACTTGGAAGTTTATCAGAGACAGAAGTGTAGGGGATCACAGTGGCCATTGTGAATACTAACTCTAGCATAGGCTTTCAGGGAGGAAATAGATGTCTGCCATGCCCACAATCAAAGAGAGCAGCGTTGCCTTGGGATCTTACTAACTTCTGCCAGTACCAGCCAAATGTCTGATAGCGCTTTGAGGTTGTAGGGGGACCCAATATACACACTCCTTTCCTGACTAATCTTATGACAAAGAACAAGATTATAAACCAAGAGTTTATGATGGAAACCAAGAGTTTCTGATGGAAACCAAGACTCTAGATGTTAGAAGCTTAGGTATGCAGCAACAATGGGCAGCTTAATGCTAGTACTTAATACTTGGAATGAGACTGACCTACCCAGCCTCAGGCACTGCTGCTCCTCTGTAGGCTGTCCTCTATGGTATCTGCCCTCTAAAACATCTGGCATAGAGGAGCCTTGCTGACTCCCAAGAGGAAAAGAATGATAAAACGATGCTGAGCTGTACATGTCTAATTCCTCTTCCAGACTCATCAAATTGTGTAACTCACTGTATATCCATAATGAAAAGTAAGGGGTATGCCAAGAAACCAGAAGCACTTGGAGAAAATCCTTCCTCAAAGAAACAAGGAGTGCGGAATATGTGTTCCTTCCTTTTAACAAGTTCTCTTGGCATAGACACCAGCATTTTCATGATTGACACCATCAGCAATAAGAAAATTATGCCTTTTTCAAGAAGCTTTGGGGACTATAGCATAACAACAGAGAAGATAAATGTTTAAAAAGTAATAATTTCCTCAGCATTGTTAGTGATTTCCAGTGTTTTCAGAATTCCAGGAGATGTTCTGATTACATTAGCCCGTTGAAGGTGATACAAGAGAATAAAGTTATGAAGAACAAGATAAATTCATATACAGTCCTATAAAATTCATATGTTGTCAAAGAATAGGAGTTGGTCAGTTATGAGACATTTTTTGAACACTTACAGCTCATGAAGAGTTTATAACACTCACAGCTCATAAAGAGTTTATAAAGAGAACACAGAAACTAACCAGGTCAAAAGAAATAGACATTTGCAAGTACAAAATTTTATTCTAGTGAGAGTTAAGTCAATGATTTTGCTAGCGGGCAGGGTTAACCAGGCAAAGTTTCTGAAGAAAGTGAATCTTGATCTGTGATGATGAAGAGATGGGGAATGTGGGAACAGTGGCCCTGAGTTTCCAGGCATATGGTGAAAATCCATAGAAACAGGCTGGAGAATTTCTGATGTCATCCAAGGTTGAACATGAAGTATTATGATGCTTCTGCCACTTCTGCTGTTGATGGAAGGAAGATAAATGTTGTGACAGATGCCCTCAATGTTTTTGGCAAGAAGTAAAATTCCATTTAGTGTGATGCATTTCAAGGGGAATGACCTTTAAATGCAGATATGGCATATTTTTGGCTTATTGCTGAACTTTGGGGTTTGGGATCTATACAAATATGGAAGGCATCAGGTGAAATGCAACACACTATCTCTTGGCCAATGTAATTGACAAAGTGAAAATTGCAACAGTTACCCACATACGTGTCTGAAATAACAAAAATAACACCCAAAAGACCAGCAAGGGCTTTCTCCAAAAAGAGAAAAATCACTAAAACATATGCTAAAGGCTACCTATATTGTTACTTCTAATTCTCATCTCAGCCTGAAATCAAATGCATAGTTTGGTTTTTTTTTTAATGTAATAAGAGAAATACTTCTGTTTTTCTTCACTAAAGTCAAAGCGACAGTGAGGGTTAGTGAGATATCCCCAGGCAGGTTCTCCCGTAGATCTTCTAATTTCCACTACTATCACCCCAATAAAGACCTGGTACACATCCATGGTTTCTTGCTTTTAACTTTTTTTCCTTTCATTTTATCCAGCTCAAGGCTACTGATAAATATTCCTACAATACTTATTCTTTGTTTGCCAATCTAAAATTTTTAAAATAATTCTCTATTCTCTATAAGATAATATTGAATTCATTAACTTAATATTCAAAATGATATATAAGATGGGCCTACCTTTTTCTTTTTCTTTCTTTTTTTAAGGAAGCTTGAGGCCTTTTTATTGACAATTCTGCATATACACAGACACCCTTTTAGTTCTTCTCCAGTGTAAATAAAGCATGAGCACTTAACTCTCATTTCTCAACAGGATGAGATGGGCCTATTTTTTTCAACTTTAATTCTCTTATTTCATCACACAAATTCTTCTGTATGATTTACTTATACTGATTTACTCATTGTTTCTCCAAACATCTCTTTGAACTTTCTATCCATTAAGTCTTTGCTCACCCTAGTCTGTCTTATCCTTCCCCTCCCTCTATCTATATCCCTCCCATAAATACAGGTTCAGCTAAAATCCGTATTCTACATGAAATTCTCTCCAAATAGTGCACAGGTTTTTTTTTTTTTAGTTGTCTGTACTAGTCATGCGTCATTTACCATATTTCAAGTGTATTCATTATTTTATATTCATCTTTATACATCTTAACTTTTCAACAATATTCTTGAGGATAGGAATCTTTTTTTTTTTTTTTTTTTTGCGGTACGCGGACCTCTCACTGTTGTGGCCTCTCCCGTTGTGGAGCACAGGCTCCGAACGCACAGGCTCAGCGGCCATGGCTCACGGGCCCAGCTGCTCCGCGGCATGTGGGATCTTCCCAGACCGGGGCACTAACCCGTGTCCCCTGTATCCGCAGGCAGACTCTCAACCACTGCGCCACCAGGGAAGCCCAAGGATAGGAATCTTTTTGTGTCCTTATTAAGTCCTAGCAAAACTCTTTCACATTATAGATTCCAGTGATTAAGAAAAAATTGTCAGAAAAGCGAAAAGGTGAAGGAAAATGCCACAGAAGTGAGTACAGTAGGCTTCTGAGGCAGTAAAGCACTTTTGAACTAAATGGTAATGAAAACGTGACATCAGATATTGAGAGTTGCGGGTAAGTTCACTTAGGGGGATCATTCGAAATGAATACATTAGAAAATAAGAAAGGCTGAAAACCAGTGCCTAGGAATCTATTTCTAAAAGTTAGTAAAAGAACCATAAATTAAAACCAAATAATGTAAAAAGAATAAAATAACAAAATAAGAAAATGAGTTAGTGAAAGAGAAAGCAAACATAAACTAAAGAACTTCTAAACAGTATAAATTTCTCTATTTGAAAGACTAGTAAAGTTGATAAAGCCATAGCAAGAATGATCAGATAAAATAGAGAAGGCAAAAGAGCTGGTATCAGAAATGAAAAAAATGACATCACTACAGATCCAATAACCAGTAAATAGATAATAAAATATTACAGAAATCTTTATGCCAACAACTTTATTGGAATTGGTTATTGGAATATCTCACATGACTATGGGAAAGACAATGATGCAGTGAGGTGCAGTGTCCACTGGAACCAAGACTCAAGGCTACCAAGCCTCTCTTTCTCACATGTCTGTTTTTGCCTATCTCTACACTGGAGCCTTAATTTTTGCCTATTGCAAATAAGCTTTCTCCACATAGTGGGAACCATGGCAACCAAAAGTTCCTGGGTTTCACATTCTATGTTTCCCACTCCAGAGAGAGGCTGCCTCTCTTTTAACTTCTGCGACAAGAATTTGGGGGTAAGGACTAATTAATCCAGATTAGGTCAGCTACCAACCCATACCTATGGCTAAAGGAGCAGAGTCTTATAAATAGACATGATCTGTGTATGGGGTCATTCCCAGAGAAGGAGGAAACCATCGCCAGTTACAGGGTCACTGTTGGGAAAGGCAGCCTCATGCATGCAGTCTTTTGACCCCTACTTAGCCACATAAAAATGGGCCTCAGGCCTGGAACACTTCTTTACCAAGAGATTAGGAATCCTCACAGCCTGTGCTGGGCTTGGTTCCTTGTGTGGGAATATCGTTCCCTGTTTTGGACTTTTATTCTGTTTAAGCATGTGTCAAATGGTAACACTACGATATCTGTCCCTGTGGGGGGGGGGATGGGGTCCTTCATTCTGAGGCACAGGAGGAATGCCTGTAGGCTAATCACTCTATGGCAGCTGCCTGGAGGGGCCCTCTGGCTATAGGGGACAAGCACCCATTACCGAAGCTGATCTTGCTCTGTATCTTCTCTATGTGAGCAAAGAGGTGTTCCATCCAGTTCATGACTGCGTTGGGTTTTCCTTGGCAACTCTAATACCAAGATGCAGTGGGCAGAAGTGTTTGAACTTGTACTCCTGATGATAGGCAACAAGTATCACTTGCTTGACAGTTACAAAGAATGATGTCTAATGTGAATGATATGAAAAATAAAGCCAAATAACAAAATGCATGGGTAGCTCCAGTGTAAAGCCTATACCTGTGGAAAGACTGTTATTCATTCTTTATCTGAGTTCCAGGACTTTCATTTTAACAATCACATTTCCTGGTAGTTGAAGATTTGAGGATGAACCAGATCAGGGGTGAAAGACAGAGTGCAGCTGCATTACTTTGCTGAGTCATATTCTAATGCAGGATATCTAATAAGCAAAGAAAAAGAACAGATACCAAGGAGTCAACAAACATTCTGGAAAATAGGTTTTGAAAACAGACGTGCCTACTGCAGGAAGTCTGTCTTTCCAGTTATTCACACTCTACAGCATCTCTCAAAACTAAGGCAGGTAGGATAATGATCTACAACCATTCTCAGACATTTGCCAAGTGATTTTGCAATAACATTTAAGGAATTTATGAAAATTAGCCTTTAATTTGAAGGCTCTTTTGTGTGGTTAAAATACCATTTTGGGGGGAAAATTTAAGTTCCAATGGGAAAAGAATGTAGTTTGGGTTATGGGTCAAGTTGGGAATATTGGGTGAAGGAAGAAGGAATGATGTCACAGTGAAGCACACTTAGTTCAGGGAAAAAAAGTGCCTCATTTCCCAGAATACTTGCTAGGGAAAGGTGGAAAGAAAAGGGGGAGCTACCCACACAAATTCTGCTGGCTTACGCTTGATATTCTATTAGCATGACTAAAGGATGAGTTATAACATTTAGTATCAGATATGTAGTTGTAATCAATTTTGATGATTCAAGGAAAAAAGAAAGAAACATATAATTTAAAAATTATTCCTACTTGGCTTTGTAAACTGGTCTGTAAATTAACACTAATGTTAGCATAACATATTCTGTATTTTTTTTAAGTTAAAATTTGTCTGGGTGATCAATTTATAGCAAAACATTGAAGCTACCTCATTCTTTTTGATGGCTGAAGAGTATTTGAATATATGGATTATCATAATTAACCAGAGGCCTATTAGTGGACATTTTGTTTATGTCCAGCATTTTGCTGTAACAGAAAATACTGAATGAATATCCCTGTACACGAGATGTACAGGCTTGCCTCTGTATTGTGTTATAATTTCTCCCTCCTCGTCATGACATCCCTTCTACAATTCCTTTCCCACCTTAAAACAAAACAAAAAGCAAAACAAGACAAAGCAAAACCCAAGGATATGAATAGCTAGAAATAAACTAAATTGGTCATTGTTATTACAGGAAAACTTCATACCAAATACGAGCAATAATCTGCTTATACACATTACATTCTCTTACACAATCCCTTTTGTTTCATCACTCTTCTCCTCTGCTTGGTTCTCTGTATCTGTGAGTTTTGTTTTGTTTGTTTGTTTAGATTCTATGTATAAGTGAGATGATGCAGTATTTATTTTTCTCAGTCTGACTTACTTAGCATAATGCCCTCAAGGTCCATCCATTGTTGTCACAAATGGCAAAATTTCCTTCATTTTATGGCTGAATAATATTCCATTGTGTATGTATATACCACATTTTCTTTATCCATTCATCAGTTCATGTACACTTAGGTCATTTCCATATTTTGGCTATTATAAATAATGATGCAATGAACATGGGGGTCATATATTTCTTTGAGCTAGTGTTTTCATTTTCATTGGATAAATATCCAGAAGTGGAATTGTTGGATCATATGCAAGTTCTATTTTTAATTTTTTGAGGAACCTCCATGATGGCTGCACCAGTTTACATTCCCACCAGTAGTACACAAGGGTTCCCTTTTCTCCACATCTGCTCTAATATTTGTTATTTCTTGTCTTGTTGATAATAGCCATTCTAACAGGTGTGAGGTGATATCTCCTTGTGGTCTTGATTTACATTTCCCTGATGATTAGTGTTGTTGAGCATCTTTTCATGTACCTGTTGGCTGTCTGTATGTCTTCTGTGGAAAAATGTCTATACAGATCTTCTGTCCATTTTTAAATCAAATTGTTTTATATATTTATTTTTTCGCTATTGAGTTGTATGAATTCTTTATATATTTTGGATATTAATACCTTATTAGATATATGATTGGAATATTTTCTCCCATTCAGTAGGTTGAATTTTCATTTTGGTGATGATTTCCTTTGCTGTGCAAAAGCTTGTTTATTTTTTCCCACTTGTTTATTTATTTATTTATTTATTGCCTTTGCTTTTGGTGTCAGATCCAAAAAATCATTGCCAAGGCCAATGTCAAGGAACTTTCCAACAATGTTTTCTTCTAGGAGTTTTATGTTTTCAGGTCTTACATTCAGGTCTTTAATCCATTTTGAGTTAATTTTTGTGTATGGTGTAAGATAGTGGTCCAGTTTCATTCTTTTGCATATGGCTGTCCAGTTTTCCCAACACTATTTATTGAAGAGACTGTCCTTTCCCCATTGCATATTCTTGGCTCCTTTGCCATAAATTAATTGGCCATGTATGTGTGGGTTTATTTCTGGGCTGTCTATCCTGTTCCATTGATCTATTTTTCTGTTTTTATGCCAATACCACACTGTTTTGATTACTACAGTTTTGTAATATAGTTTGAAACCAGGGAGCATGATACCTCCAGCTTTGTTCTTTCTCAAGGTTGTTTGGCTTTTTGGGGTCTTTTGTCATTCCACACAAAGTTTAGGATTGTTTGTTCCATTTCTGTGAAAAATGCCTTTGGAGTTTTGATAGGAATTGCATTGAATCTTTAGATTGCTTTGAGTAGTATGGGCATTTTATCAATATTAATTCTTCCAATCCATGAGTGTGCAATATCTTTCCACTTATGAGGGTCTTCAATTTTTTCATTAATGTCTCATAGTTTTTAGTGTACAGGCCTTTTACATCCTTGGCTAAATTTATTCCTAGGTATTTTATTCTCTTTGATGGAATTGTAAAAGAGAAGGTTTTTCTTAATTTCTCTTTCTGACAGTTTGTTATTAGTGTATAAAAGCATAACAGATTTTTGTTTATTAATTTTGTAAACTGCAACTTTACTGAATTTGTGTATTAGTTCTCACAATAACTAATAACTGCCCATAACTTACTTTTTCCTCTGTATTAGTCACGGTGTGGAGAAGCAGATCAAGAATATCCATCACATGCTATTATTTATATAAATTATAAGTAAGATTTTATTTTAATATAGCCATTATCATTTGGATACATTTGTTATAGCAATTTAGCCTACACTAATTACTAAACCTTGTATTTCTCTTTTGTTGAGCAGTTTGTTTCCATCAACAACAGGTTGTTGTTATATGAAACAACAACAGGTGTTGAGTTATATGAAATTCCTTTTCAGTATGTATAAAATAATCCAATTGTTTATTCTTTATTGTATTAGTATGGTGGTTTTTATTGATATACTTTCTAATATGAAATCTTACTTGAATTTCTGGAATACTCCTCAGTTGGCCATGGTATATTATTCTTCTAATAAGCTTTGGATTCTGTCTACTAATATTTTGGAGTTTTGCATTGGTATTCATCAGTGAGATTAGTCAGTAATCTTCCTTTGTTGTTCTTTTCAGGTTTTGGTATCACTGATTTCATAAATTGAATTTAAAGTGTTGCCTTCTATGATAGGCACCCTCTAAAATGGCCCTACTTTCTGGTATTCTTGCTCCTGTGCAATCTCCATTTCTTGAATGTGGGTTGAATTTATTGACTCATTTCTATTGAGTCAGACATGGCAGTAGCCATGGAATGTCACTTCCAAAATTAGGTTCTTAAAATACTGTATCTTCCATCTTGTACACTCTCTCTCAGGTTGCTTATACTGGGGGAAGCCAGCTGCTATGTCATACGGCAGCCCCGTGGAGAAGCCACCATGAGTGAGCTTGGAAGTAGATCTTCTGGGGTCCACCAAAAGCCATGTGAATGAGCTTGGCAGTAGAGCCACCTCCAGTTGAACCTCAAGGTGACTGCAGCCTTTGCCAACATCTTGATTGTAGCCTGGTGAGAAATCCTGAGCCAGAACCATCCAGGTAAGCCACTCCTAGATTTCTGACCAACAGAAACTGTGAGATAATAAATTTTGTTGTTTGCAATCACTAAGTTTTGAGGCAATGTCTTAAGCGGCAATGGATGACTCATGCACCTTCTTTGTGTATATTTTGGATAAGTTTAACTAACACAAGAGTTATCTGTTTCTTAAAGCTTTGGTTCAAATCTCCTATGAAAACTTCTTACTGTGGTGCTTTCTTGCGGTTTTAGTTTTAGAGTAGTAAGGTTTACCAGTTTTTTTGGTTTATTATTTGTAATAGTATGTTCTGATAGAGTCAGAATTAAGAGGTATCTTTTGAGTTATCTCTATTTAAAACAAATCCTTTAGTGCAATTTAACTTTCTCCTTCCCACCTTACTATTCTTGGCCTTTGTTAATATTATCTTAGGTTTTAGATAGGATAGGATGTATTAAATTTATATGTTGTACATTTATTTAAAATAATGCAATGTCTACATTCAGTTTTTAAAAACTTTTTTCCAAGTGCTTTTACTATTTAATAATAATAATAATGGAGACTTTGAACACTTACAAAAGTAGACAGACAGTATAATGAACCCACACATACCCATTTCTAGTCCCAACAACTGTGAATCCATGGTGAATCTTATACTTTTCCCTCTCCCATCCACTCCCTAAATTGTTTTGAAGCAAATCCCAGATATATTTCATTCATAAATATTTCAGTATGTATCCCTAAATATCAGAACTTTAAAAAATAACCATAGAGATATTATCACAACTAAAAAATTAATTTCTTAATTTTTTCTATCACTCAGTGTTTAAATTTCTGTTTATCTCATAAAACTCGTGTATTTTTTGCCATTTCTATAGTTTTTTCAATTTAAGAATGTTATATAAATGAAATTATACAGTATGTAATCTTTGGGGATTGACTTTTTTCACTTAGTATAATTCCCTTGAGATTCATCCAAGTTGTCATGTGTGTCAATAGTTCGTTTCTTTTATTTGCTGAGTAGTATTCCATAGTATGGATGTACTACAGTTTGTTGGACTATTCAACCCCATTGAAGTTCTTCTGAGTTGTTTTTCGTTTTTGGCTATTATAAATAAAGCT
Organism: Monodon monoceros; assembly: GCF_005190385.1. Taxonomy (NCBI): domain Eukaryota; kingdom Metazoa; phylum Chordata; class Mammalia; order Artiodactyla; family Monodontidae; genus Monodon; species Monodon monoceros. The sequence goes on from NW_021703765.1 coordinate 48,943,396, forward strand.
ACTATGAACATTTGTGTACAGGTTTTTGTATGAACACAAGTTTTCACTTTTCTGGAATAAATGCCCATGAGTGTAGTTGCTGGGTCCTCTGGTAACTGCATGTTTAGTTATATTCACTCTTTACCTTTTAATTGGTGTATTTAGACCATTTACATTTAAGGTAATTATTGGTACGTTAAGACTTAAGTCTGCCATTTGTTACCTGTTTTCTGTTTGTTTCCTTGTTTCTTGATCCTCTGCTCTCTTTTTTTGCCTTTCTATGTGTTACCTGCACATATTTTTAGGGTACCATTTTAATTTATTTATAATGTTTCCCTCGCTCTGTTCAGACACAGCCTTGGGTCCAAGTTCCCTCTGTGCCTCATAGCTGATCACTCCTCACAGGCTCCACTGCCCCCTGCTCTCTTGTGCAGCCACACCACAGGGCAGGTGGGCCCACATGGACTCTTGGCATGTATTGGGGTGTGAGCTGTGTTGAACCAGCCACCTTCAGAGTTCTGGGCTGCTTCTGATGCACTGCTTGAGTAAACGCCAACTATGGCTGCTGCCCCACCCAGACACTGCCCTAGGATGGAGTAGCATCTGTGGCCCATGGTGGAGCTTTCACCTGGTTGCAGCCCCTAGGTCCAGTGCCACATTGTGACGTGGAATAAACTGGGCTTGCACGAACCCAGGTGATTGCAGGAAACCTGCAGCCACTGGAGCATTCCTCACTCCACCCTCTGCCCTGCCTTGGGGGCAAGCTAGTGCTGGAGCTGCATTTCTTAACCCCCTTTGAGTTGGGTGAGGCCATGTGACTAGTTCTAGCCAGTGAGTTGTGAATGGACTTGCCAGTGGGAATTGTCCAGAGCTCTCTTTCCCTCTGGAGAAGTTCAAGATGAAACTTCTCCATCAGCCTGGACCTCTGAGTAACAGTAATCAGCAGATGATCCCAGCTCCCTCCCCTGCACCATAGGTACTAAGTGTGACCAAAGAATAACCTGTGCTACTTTCAGTCACTCAGGTTTTGGGGTTGTTAGTAACTATAGCTTCATTTAGCTTATACCATCTGATATAATATTAAATAACATTTTTCAAGAGGGGTATATAGTTTATATATATATGAAAGCCTTGCACATTTGAAAATGTCTTTCCCATATGAAAGACAAGTTCACTGGGGAAGAAAATGCTTGGAGGTTGCTCTTTTCCCTTCAAAATTTTTTATATGTTCCTCCACTCTCTTCTGATGTTTACTATTGCATAGAAAAAATATTAAGCTACCCTTTGTAAACTTTTTTTCTTTTCTCTGAATTTGTGTAGCAATTCTTCTTTAATATAATATTTTAAAAAATGGGAATATCTAGGTTTGGGCTTCATAAGTTGTTTTTGCTTGGAATATAATGAATCTTTTCAACATGTATGCACAGGTCTTTATGTAAGTCATAAAACTGGTTTTTATCCTAACCCTTTGATTATTACTTCATTCATTTATTCATACACTTATTTAGTAAACATGTACTAAACACCTGCTATGTGCCAGGAGCTGTGCTGAGTGCTGAGGATGCAGCAGTGAACATGTCATATGAGTCCAGAAACTTTAAAATATTTTAACAGCTTTATTTAGTCGCAACTTACATACTGTAAAATTCACTCATTTTAAATGTACAACTCAACGATTTTCAGTGAATCTACAGAGTTCTGCAGCCGTTACCACAATCCAGTGATGGAACATTTGCATCATCCCAGAAATATCTCTTGTGCCCGTTTGCAGTCACTTCCCATTCCCATCCATTCCTAGTCGTAGGAAGCCGTGATTCTAATTTCTGCCCATAGATTTACCTTTTCTAAATATTTGGTATAAGTGGGATAATACAGTATGTGGTTTTTGCTTCTGGTTTCTTTCACTTAGCATAATGTTTCCAACATCCATCCATTTTGTAGTGTGCGTCAGTATTTCATTCCTTCTTATGACTGAATAATTTTTCGTTCTATGGCTATGCCACGTAAAATGTGTGGATTTTCCTGTTTTTCCACCCCTTTGCATCATGTGATAGTCACGTTCCTTTATTTGATCTACAGCCCAGAGGGCAGCTTTTCAGTGGGCTACTGTCCAGTTACCAGTTTCCAGCTGGTATCCTCCTATGCAACGTTGCTTTATTAAGGTGGTATCTTTTCCTACTCTTGTTTCCTCAATACTCAGAAGTGATGGAGTACATGAAAACCCATAGTTTCCACACAGCAAAAAGCTAGAGAAAGTTTTCCTATCTTTGCCCCTGGTTGGAAGCACAAAAACGCCAACACTAATCTTCTACCTACTTATTGCACATTTTTTCCCTGGAAGTTGTGTTCTCTGAATGCATGTAAGAATATGGGCAACAGAAAAAGATGTAGAATATTTCTCTGGCTGCCTCAGAAATCTAGGTGTATGTAATGAAATTGTTGTAGAATGTTTCAAATTCATGTTGAATTTGGGCCCTGAATCACAGGGCAGGAAGTGGAAGGAGTATGGCATGTATTTTTACCTTTTTTTTTTAGGTTGGACTTTTATTTCATAAGGTGTCTGGGTATGCCTTCATTTAATAAATGATGATGGACTTTTATTTCATAAGGTGTCTAGGTATGCCTTCATTTAATAAATGATGATTCCCAGGTCAGTACTCTCGTGTTCCCCAATGCTGTTTTCATGGTAGGGATACCAAACCTTTTTGTCATCAGGGAACTTATATAATTTTTCTTTTTTAAGTCCACGTTTTCAAGTATTTTCTCATATCAAACTACAGTTTAAGGAATAATTAATTTCCCTCAATAATTGATTCATCAGAATCATGTATGATGCTAACCAAAGCTTCTGATAAGTATGAGACAATCAGGATTATTTAAGGACTTGGTAAAACTCAAAACCAAAGAAGGCAGACCGTTTGCCTATTGTAGTCTTTGTAGGAGATGTAAAATTTCCATTAGAATTTTTGAAACATGGACACTCTATCAGAACACCCCAATTTCTAACTCCGTGAAGGCCTAGCCGTCTGGGGACGTCATGGTTGGGAATTGCTACATCTTCAGGGATCTGAAGTGGCAGAAATTGGGCAGAGGCTGAGTTTGTCAGCATGGAGAGACAGCAAGCTCCCACTGGCTGGTTTGTACTTAAGAGAATAGGGTTGCCACTTTAAGGTTTAAACTAGATTAAACACAGGGTGTACTGGTCTGACAGATTAATGCAGGTTATTAGCTAACTAACTGTGAAGAGTAACGTTATGACTTTTCTTTTTTCATTTCAGCATTTATCTTTAAAATATACATATATATTCTTAAATACATATGTATATATGAATGTGTACACATATGCATGTACACACACACACACACACAGAGTCTCTGAATTAGTTTCAATAAAACCTGCATCAGTGCAGAGGTACTCACGGAGTGCCTTCAATAAAAAAGTCACTGCGTGTTATGCGATAACATTGAACAGACTCCAGACAGCCTCTTATCTTAGATATACAACGACGTAGCATAACTCAAGCCTAAAGGAGACGTTAAAGTATTAGGTAACGGTAGCAACAGTAGCATGTTAGTGGAGTAATAACTCTCCTGGCGGATAACCCAGGATGGGTTTTATTGAATTCAGTTTATTTAGCTGGGATAAACCCAGATAGGCATCTCATTTACAAGAAGGTGCTAGCAAGAGGGCAGGTTATTACAAGCACATTTAGAAGATAAGCAAGAGAAAATTGAACAAAATCAGAGATCAGGAAGGGAGCAGAAGTGGTTCCTGGTTCAACTTCTTGCCTTGGGCAGGTCTATATTTACTCCAACTGAGAAAAATAATAATTGCCTTCTTAGCTGTCTGTAGGGATGAATGGTGTGTGAACTCTGTTAGGAACCTGTGAGTTACCCTCATTGACAAGCTTACTTTGTGGCTAATTGAAGTTTCTTTTTCTTGCAATTTAAGTGCATTTTCTTTGTTCCTCTGCTCTTTGGAGAATTAGAATAATTATTTAATGTTTCTTCATAATAATTCTTTTAAAAATGTGACAGTAATTGTCATCTTTAGCTTCCCCAGCTTCCCACACAAATTAACTGTAAAATTGAATTGATGCTATTTTTCTACCCCTTTACTTATTTTTCTGTTTTCATAGGTTGTTGTCCCCCTTCCTTCCTTCCTTCTTCCCTCCCTCCCTTCCTTCCTTCCTTCCTCCCTCCTTCCCTCCCTCCCTCCCTCCCTTCCTTCCTCCCTTTCCTTTTCAAATTTAAATATGACAGATGTTTATTTGGTTATTTCTATGTGTGAGTCTTTGTTCTAAGCACTGCTGCTGACTTTGGTAGCTGCATGGACTCTGTCCCTTGGAGGAACTCCTGAATCTTAAGGTGTTAACGAAGCTTTGTCCAAGAGGTCAGACCAAACATATGACTAGGAACCAATGTTTAGTTGACCGTTCTAGTTGGTGGCTTTGGTTCCAGAGGTATCCTTTGTGACACAGAAGAGCATGTTCCAGCTGAGTTATCATTGCAGTAAAGTGTCATGCACAGAGGACTGGATTTTATACATTGATAAATACTGATTAATTGAAGATGTATCCTTCCACTCACCATTGCCTTCTACTCCTGTGTGTGGTTTCTGACGTGTGTGTGTGTGTGTGTGTGTGTGTGTGTTAAGTGGTGGCGGTACTCAGGAAAAATATGTGCATAAATGGAGGGATTATATTGTGGTGTATTTACAGATAAATTTTTGTTTCTGGTATTTCATTTTTACCTAGACTTCTTGTTGTTCCCTCAAGGACCTGTGTTCTCTTTAAAGTTGCTTTCTCTTGAAGAGATCTTTATTTGGAAGTTGGTTTTCTAGAGAAAACAAGTCTATCTGCATGCTATCTAACTCCTTTGAATGCTTCATCTTTTCTCTTGCCCCATTTAAGCTTTTTCTTCTTTCCTAAAGATCCTGTTTTCAAATCAGAAAATATTCATTATGTGTCTACTCTGTGAAAGCTAATGTGCATTACACTGAGGATGGTAGAAAATAAATATAAAAGAGGTCCTCTCTTCTAAGATCTCACAGTCTAGGGGACGAGAGATACGTACACAAATAACTCCAGTATGGGGTGGACCATGTGAAGTACTTTAGTTAAGAAAAAAAGTGTTATTATTAGTTTGATTAGGTGTAGACCTATCCGAGGAAGTTTAAGGGGTAGTCATATATTTTCATTTTTTTTAAATCTTCTTTCTTTTCTTAAAATCTTACAAAATCAAATTAGTGACTGCTTCTACCAAATTGTTCATTTACTTAAAAAAAAACTTTATTAAGCTATAATTTACATACCATAAAATTCACCCGCAAAAAGTATACAACTCATGATTTTTAGTAAATTTACGAAGCTGGGCATCCATCACCATCATTCAGTCTCAGAACATTCCCATCACTCCAATAAGGTCCCACATTCCCATTTTCAGATAATCCCCACTCCCAGCCTTAGTCCCAGGCAAATAATATTTTACCTTCTGTCTCTATAGTTTTACCTTTGCAGGATATTTCATGTAAATGGAATCATACAGTATGGGGGTTTTTTGGGGGTTTTTTTGCATTGGCTTCTCTCACTTGACATAGTGTTTTAAAAATCCATCTGTGTTGTAGTGTGTATCAGTATTTTATTCCTGTTTAGATTGCTGAATAGTGTCCAACTCTATGGCTGTACAAGATTTTATTCAGCTATTCAACAGTCATCTCTTCACGTTTGAACCTTTTAATTTTCTTTTTCCCTCCTTCCTCTGTCTCTCCCAATAAAGAGTACTATAGAAGATTACACTGTCAAACATATTCCAGAATCCCATCTCTGTCCATGCCCAACTGTTACTTTTCTAGGAGAATCTGACTGAAGTTTTTAAGCACTGTTAGCACTTCAGGTTGTCTCTGTGTAGGTGGGGAGCACGTGTGGGGGTGGACAGAAAGTTCTCACCCACTTTTCATTTTGGACCTGAAGGTTAAAAAAAGTCTGATTATATTAATATATTCACTTTTTAAATAGAGGAATACACTTTGATGTCTGGGAAAGGGGCATAAATTCAAGTCACCAGAACATGGTACCCACATGAATTCTTCTGCTAAGCTGGTTACCTTTCAGTGACCGCTGTGCCCATTATCAGCCATATTCGAGCTTTGTGGTATGCGGTATGCACTCAACATTTTAAGGTGTTAGAGACATTTCCTTCTCTCAGTATAAGGCAGGGTGACCCAGCGTCTCTGAAAGGTAAATACGAACCCTCTCTCTCATTTGAAAGAGTTATTGAGCCATGTTTATAGTGGGTCCCCTCTGTCTGCAATGCACATACTTCACATTTTCTTAAAGGGAATGGGCTACCTGCCAATGACATTTCACAGTTCTCAAGCTGCACGGTTTCTTCAGGAATATAATTCCTCATCCGCTTTGCCCTTTCCCTTTGAGTTTTACGTTTCATCCTTGCTCTGCGCAATGCACCAATCAACACAAATTCAGGCAACTCCTCATTTCTCCTTCCTTTGATGACCTTGAAGCTCTTCATCTGGCCAGTCGATCATGCCCAGAGGAATGTGGTGGGATGTGCCTCTGCAGTGGTGCTGGGAAGCCCGGCTTGCCTCTGTATTGTGTTATAATTTCTCCCTCCTCTTCATGACATCCCTTCTACCATTCCTTTCCCACCTTAAAACAAAACAAAAAGTGAAACAAGACAAAGCAAAACCCAAGGATATGAATAGCTAGAAATAAACTAAATTGGTCATTGTTATTACAGGAAAACTTCATACCAAATACGAGCAATAATCTGCTTATACACATGACATTCTCTTACACAACCCCTTTTCTTTCATCACTCTTCTCCTCTGCTTGGCAGATGGAGTAGTTCTACCTTCTCATTCCCACCCTATTTTGTACTCATGAAAAGAAGCCAAGAGAGCTTCCTTTTGTTTTTATTTTGTTTGTGGCCTTCTATCTGGGTCCCAGCATAGGGCAACCAGCTGGAGGGCACTTTTGCTGGTAACCACTGTAGAGGGAGCTCTCGTGTTTTATATGTAGAGCTTGTAGCTTTCTCACAGCACTCCACTGAGAGTGATTCTGTAAAAAGCAAATCTGCTTTCCTCTGAGGCATCAAAATAGTACTGGAGACACTGTCAAAGTTTAGGGAGTTGTTATGGCGGATTGATTGGCATCCTTTTATTGAAAATGTATTAGATGAAAAACCAGCCACTAGAACCCTACAGTCAATACACTGAGTTAATTAAGCCTCCTCACAGGCAACCTGGAAATATTGAACAAGCTGTGTATCTTCTGTGGGCATCACTTTACTTATTTTCAGGGAAAATTACACCTTTCATATTTTCCTACATCTTCTATGTCAGAAGTGTCAAAAATTCCCAAGTCAAAACTTTATTAAGAATGAGCCTATGTTATTAAAAGTGATTTTGGAAAAAATATTTACAAATACAAATATGAATGAACAACTTATCTGGATATTTTGAATTTGCAAAATGATTCTGATGCTTTGCAGTGGAAGCCTTTCTTATGCAAATTTGAAGTTGCAGATGAACTCCAAATGGGATCCCTGATTCATGACGGAAACAGACAAAGAATTGGAACATTTTACAGTACTCTAATGGACATTTTAATATTTCTCATCTGTTCTTAATTTGAGATAGACATAATCTCTTCTGGACTAGAAGATACTTTTAGTATTATTTTTAGTTGTTAGTAAAACCTTCTCAATGCTTTGGCTCCCAACTAGAACTAAGAAATATTGAGCAAAAGCTAAAGAGTCAGCTGAATAATGAAGTCAGGTCAATTCAGTTGAACCGTGTTTATGTCTCTGCTGCAGGCGAGGCACTGAGTTGAGTATCATGGAGGATAGAAGGACGAGTAAGGAACAGATGCTTATATCAGGGAGCTAGGAGGCTAGTTAGGAATCTAAGATAGCATAGCACTTTAATCCAACATGTGAAGAGGGTATACATAAAAGTGTTTTCATGGGTTCAGCTTATGGTAACCTAGGAAACATAAAAGCAAAGGAGGTTTAAAAATCTGCACTTAGAAGTGAAAGTTTCTCTAAGATCAATGACCAGTCTTCTTTTTCTATTAGTCACAAGGCAGCAAGCTTTCATCTTCTGTGCCTCACCCACAGTGGGTGCTTGCGTTACTTTTTTAGGATGAGCAACAGTTTATGACAGCCAGACAGAAAGACTGTGACTTACTTCACTTCTCTCCCAAACATCACTGCAAAATCAGGTTGGACTGTTAGAAAAATTTTAGGCACATTTTTGTGGTTTGGGTTTGAATTAATCTACACAATTAGTTTAGAGTTAAATGCTTTGATGAAAGGGCTGTAGATCTTAAGAAATAAAAGGACTATATGCAAATTGATCTAATTCCTTGCTTTCAAATAGAGAATGTGTTTTTATTCCTCATTTGATGAGCACTATCAAGAGGTCATATGTGTCACCTAAAGTTGCAAACACAGGAAGCCTAGATCCCTGGTCCTTTGCCTCCCAAGAGAGCGTGATTCCACCTTACCACCTCTTGTAGATGAGAAAAGAAAACCACAACATTGCCGTGAGTTGGTAAAAAAAAAAAAAGAAAGAAAAAACTCTCATTTTTGTTTGTATTTTTGTGCCTATCACTTCAAACCTCTATCTATTTATATAAAATAATACTATTCTTAGAGACCTTTGTTGCCCTCTGTTATCACTATTTAAGACTTATACCACATCAATTTCCAAAACAAATTAAAAAATATGTTGCAACTGTATACACATTACAGAATAAAACAACTTTTTGTTTTTTCCTAAATCATACAAATAGTTAACAGGCTTCTAGGTGGCAAGCACTTATTATCCCAGAAGATGAAATTTAGTTTTCAGTTTGCTGGTAGATGAGATAAATTATAAACATGTGGGGCTATGTTATTCCCATTATCTTACCTGTTGGCTTTATGTTAGGTTCCCAAATTTAATAGAACAAAAGAAAGGAGAAGAAAGTATTTTTTAATAGATCTTGTGGAGTATCCGTCAAGTTTTGACTTATATAAAGCAGTAGAGTAAAAAAAATGTAGAAGAACAATTATTTTCCAATACTTTCGTGTTTTAGAAGGATGATAATAGAGAGCATTTTTCTGAACCTGTAGCACTAGTGGGAAAGTTTCTCTTTGGTGGGAAGGGTGGTCCAAAGTGTTTCCCTAATTGTTTTTAGACTACCTTTTCAGCAGCCTTTCAGCCACAAAATAGTGAGAAATGGGGCTAATCCTATTCAGATCGTGATGAGGAATCAATCAAAATATAGAGTGTTTATGAAGTTGCTCTGAACACTATGAATGCTATAGAAGCGTAAGGTATTATGACTACACCAACTCTTGGCTCCCTTCTCTATTTATTTAAGGGTTACACAGGCCTTGTTTAATACCTCAACATCCTTTCAGTTGAATCAAGCACAGACATAACTTCAGCCACTTGAGATTAAATACTAAGCCCTGCAGCAGAGCAGTGTCTCCAGCCTCCCTTCTGCCGCTTACCTTTCAGGTTCTGTTCTGGAAATGGACCCAGTAGTGATGTGTGAGAATTCAGCCCTTTGTATTTGTTTTGGTGTTTTACCTGGCAGCCTTGGTCACTGATTGGCTTCCTTCTTTTGGGATGAACCTTTTCTATTCCTTTATGATTGGGTGACAAAAACTAGACAAAAGTGCCAAAATGAACAGCCCAGAAAACTCATTAAGGTTCCTGAATCAGCTTTAAAAAAACAAAACAAAACCAAACCCTACCAATAACCCAGAGTTCTGAACATAATCAGTTGGTTCCCAGAAGTACAATAAAAGGAAACCAGAAGTATTTTAGTCCCTGGTTGTTTATGAATCAACCCAATTTTCTTTTTCAGACTTTGAAGGTCACAGAATCAAATCATGTGGAGCCACAGAAGGGAGATTCTCCCCTTCCATCGGCCTTCCTGCCCACTCTTTCTCCCCAGTTCTGTTAGAAGTGAGGTTTTGCTAGATTTAAGTAGAACATTGCTCAAAATTTCCAGGGGGTTCCAATCAAAGCAGGTCACAATGAAAGCTGTCTTGGAGGTTACTAGAAAGGAAGCCACAGTGATAAGTAAAGCAGATCTCTGGATACCTTCAGTGTATAGCAGCAGTGCTGCTCTCTTGGTGCACAGGCTTGGGAATTCTGCTCGTCTCAGGTGGGCACCCAAGGAAGAGCAGCCCACACTCATCTCTCCAAGTAAACCAGGGTACTTTCCGCCTGGAGTAAGGACAGTGAGGTATGGAACCGTGGGGCATGGAATTGGATTTATGTAGAAAGTGGATAATGAAGCCTGAGTTTCAGACACACAGAGGAAGGTGAAAGAAGAAGAAAGAATGACATTTATTATTTTCTAGGGATCTAATCTAGAGAGCCTCAGTGTCCTCAATTATAATGTGACCATTAGATAATACAGCAAAAAAGTTGGCATATTTCTTGGCACATACAGTTACATGAATAATGTAAATTTTCTTCCCTGGCTTTTTCTTTTTATTATATACTATTATCAAATGGTATAACTTTAATTTTACTCTGCAGATTAGTCAGTAATATATATTTTGTTATTTCATACTATAAACAATTTCCTACTGCTTGTATTTCCTTTTTTAGGACTTAGTGAATAGCAAAGAAATATTTTTCTAATTAATAAGCTTGTTGTGCAATTCCAGAAACCTCCCCTCAATGTATCTCACATCCAACTGGTACACCTAAGCATAATTTTTAAAAGTAATATTCAAAATAAGAATTAAGATGTATCAGTCGCCAACTATGTGCAAGGCATTGTACTAGGTGCTATATATTAGGTATTCCATTTAATCCTCAAAACAACCCTCAAAGCAAGTATGACTACTTCCCACATCCATATAAGAAAGTGGGCTCAGAGAGATCTTACCCAAGTCTCACAGTTAGTAACTGTCAAAACGGCTGCTGGAGGGCTTCCCTGGTGGTGCAGTGGTTAAGAATCTGCCTGCCAATGCAGGGGACACAGGTTCGAGCCCTGGTCCAGGAAGATCCCACGTGCTGCAGAGCAACTAAGCCCGTGCGCCACAGCTACTGAGCCTGCGCTCTAGAGTCCGAGAGCCACAACTACTGAGCCCACGAGCCACAACTACTGAAGACCGCGCGCCTAGAGCCCGTGCTCCACAACAAGAGAAGCCACCGCTGTGAGGAGCCCATGCGCCACAACGAAGACTAGCCCCCTCTCACCACAACTAGAGAAAGCCTGCGTGCAGCAACGAAGACCCAACGCAGCCAAAAATAAATAAATAAATAAAATTATTAAAAAAACAAAACAAAACTGCTGCTGGAGCTGAGCACACTCTAACCCCAAAGTCCAAGTTCTCTCCACTTCATCATAATACCAAGATTGTACTGGAAGCCCAGAATGCTAGAACAAGAGACCTCTCACTGGCTTACACAGCTTAGTTTCCTTTAAGAGTATCTACAGAAGGAGACCAATTCTAATGAACGTAGATGGATCTGGGGTGTGGAGTTAGGGTAATCTTTTCCCCTCTACCCTCCAGTCAACTGTGTCTTGGATTTTTCTGGGGTCTGAGGAGGTTCCCAGAAGAAGTTGAAACAGGTCCTTAAAAGGGGTCTTGATGTTCGCAGGTTTGTCTGGAGAACAAAATAGGGAGGGCAGGGCAGGACAGCCGAGGTCAGATTCAAGGGAGTATCTTTGAATCCTTCTAAGAGAGGATTCAGCAGAAGGAAAGGGGTGTCAGGCATGGTGAATCTGATTCAGCGAAGGCACAGTAAGCTGAGGTTGGAAAGAAGGTGCAGTTCTAAGCACGGCCAGCTTGTTCTGTCCTGAACCTGTCCCTACCCCACCGCTCTGGAGGGCTATGCACATTCTGGAGTTGGAAGGGCTATCTGTGGAAGAGAAGGTGTTGCTCTGTGAGCCAGCCTCCCAGCATCTCTGAGCCCAGGCTGCCCGCCATGGTGCCCTCTAGCAAAGGGAGCTTGCGGGCGGGGGTGCTGCTCTTTTCAGCCAACTGCTGAGTAGCCAAGTGCCCAGGGGATTGAGACGTGTGCCCAAGAGTCGATCCTCAGTCAGGGGAGGCAGAGATCAGCAAGAGTATGCATGGTGGCATGGGGCAGCAAAGTCAGCAGTAAAGAGAGGCCTGGATCCCTGTTTCGGGCTGCAGGGGTGGTAGTCAAGATGCAGCCTACACTGATTCGCAAGAGTGTCTGAAACATCCCGCAAGAGAAATAGTTATGTCTGGATAGAGAAAAGGATCTTGAAAAAGGGTTGGTTCCTTCTATGCACGTGGGGGCCGTGAAGCCATGAGAGGTGGACATTAATGTTACTATGTCTGCATCGACCAGGGAGGCCTAGAGTTACTCTAGTACTTGAGCTATGAGAATATAGAATAGCATGGCTGGTGTATAGTGAATAGGTATTAGTGCCTTGTAGAATCACACCACCTTAGCCAGGTGGGTTGTGCAAAAATCCCTAATAGCTGTGCATACCCACTAGTGCCGACGACACATATTCCTCCAAACCTGGCTTGACTGTTTCCCAGTTGAGGTCCACGGAGAGGTGCTCAAGTTGGCTGCTGTGTAGAGTGGTGTGCAGTTGCCACTTAAATGTGCTGTGAAATCAGGCTTGATGACTATCCACAGAGCAGCTCATCCTGACCCTGCTCTCTCTCAAGTTAACGAGACAGCCAGAGGCAAAGGCTTGGAGTGAGTAGTGTGGCTATGGAGCCACACAGCAGCCCTGGGGAGCGTTGGTGTGAGGCTATTGAGAAGGGACACTAGTGCACATGCTGACGGGCCGTGCAGTTCCTGAGGAAAGTGTAAAGGTGTGAATCAGCCTAGACAGCAGCCCCGCAAGGTGTCCATGAGCCCAGCTTCCCAGGTCTCCTCAGTTCCTCACCAGACATGGCCTTGGCTTGTTGACCTTCATGCTCTGCCTAACCAGAGTGAAGTTCTAGCAGGTGGCGGGAAGACCCAGTTCAGGTGACCAAGCCTTTATCCCCTCAACTCTTCAACTCCAGCAACATGGCAGCTGGGCTCTTAACTTTCGTTGGTGTATGGACCCCTTCAGCAGCCTGGTGAAGCCTAGGGACTCTTTATCCGAATAATGTTTTTAAATGAATAAAATATTATACTTAGGATTACAAAGGAAGCCAATTACATGGAAATATAGTCTGAAATATCCTAGGGACTTCAAGAAATAATTAGGGCCAGATGGAAATAAGAATCCTGAAAGGAGGCTAGGTTCCTTCTCTGCAGATAGGAGCCTGCATGATCAAGCTGTCTAAAAATTAAACTTGTGATATTAAAATATAGTTGCTTCATCAATAATGCAATAAGTAACAAAACTTAGCAGCAGGCCTAATATTTACCATAATTCCAAGTAGTGATGAACATAAATGGTATTTTGAGATATCTGTTACAACTGAAATGTGATTTGAAAAATTTGTGATTTCTACTGGTGACAAAGTTACAGACACTGTAATACTAATGTAGTATGTTGCCTACATTCATAATTGGGGGAAATGCTAAATTTCAACGAAAGGGAATGAAAACAAAGATGTGATTTTTCCCCATCCTATTTCAACAGACCCCCTAAATTCTGTCTATGGACCTCAATTAAGACTTCATACCTTATGTGTTTGGAAAATGGCAAATGCCTTTAGAAAGTCATGTTCCTGGTTCTGGGTAAACTTTTTTACCTCAATACCAGTATCACAGAGCTATAGTGTCCCCAATTTACGCAATAATGACGAGGCAATGCCCAGCCCCATTGCAAGGGCCAGTCTGCGGACATGTGAAATTAGTTACATCCAAAGTCTTGGAGGGTTGAGCACACGCAGACAGGCAAAGGCACCAGGGCCAGGCACAAACTCTGTGTCATTTATGGGGGCAAAGGAAAGTTCTAGTAGTTCTGTAAGATAGAGCAGTACTACAAACTAGATAGCTGGACAAACACTAATTTGGGGCGATTTCTATGAAGACCAGGAATGACGAAAGGAAACTAGGACCCCAGTTCGAACACAGAGTGGAGGGCTTGGAAGTACATGGGATTTGGATTTGAGTCCCAGTTCCACCCTTGATAGCTGGTGACCTTGAGTAAGTAAAAAAGTTCTCCGCTTTTTATTTTTGATCCCCATTGGTAAAATGGGGCTCATACCTCACAAGGCTTCTGTGATGGACTCATACAGGAATATATATGAAGGCCTGCTGCAGAAACTGTAAAGCCCCGTATACATTTTTGTTATTATCCTGTTACAAACTGCCTCCTGGTCACTCTACTCCAAATCACAGGGCAGCACTCTCACTGCCATTTACAAGTTGAGGCTAGTTCCTCACTTTGCCCTCTCTGGGAACATTGCCATGACTGGCAGCACTGCTAACCTGACTGACTCTATCACCCAAAGGTCGGTAAAGGTGACCTCTGGTTCTCCTGAGAGTCCTGTGTCCCCGTTTTTCTGAGGAAGCTCCCTTTGACCTCCTATTCCTCTGGCTTCCCTTTGCTCCTCTGGTGATGGCTTCTGTCCAAGGCCCTGGGATGGAGGTGAGGGGTTGGGTTGGGGGGGCCGGGGGGGGGGGATAATGGACCGGTGGGTGGAGAGGAGAGAGGCTTTAATCCTATGGCTGCCTCCCCCAGGTCTGCGGGGTGTGGTTTCCATAGCAAGCCAGCAGCCAGAGTCCACGGAATAAAGTATATTGAAGTCATTCGGCTTTGAAGACTTCCCATATACTTTTAAGCTGCCCATGACATCATTTTGCTGGCCGGCTCAGAACAATAGGCGGGGGAGGGCTGAGACGAACCAAATCCACAAAGCGCCAGAACAGAGAAAGAGGTTGAAACAGAAACTGCCACGGTCCATGTGGACATTCCTGAACGAACTGGGAAAGAACTGGCCCCCGAGCTTTCAAAGATGGCCCCGTGGCCTAGCAGCCCCCATACGCCCACGCGGAGCCCTGACCTCTTTCTGGGGAACAACAGCAGCAGACACACAGGGAAAGTCATGTGACTTCCAAACAGTTCATCCATCCAAGTTCAATAAATTAGCAGCCAAAAATTTTAATCAGATATTTAATCTTTCCTCCCTGTAAGGGAGATTGGGTGTTTACCATGGCTCTAGGCCAGCTTAATCTCAGAGAAGAAAGATTGCGTGCGGTGCGTCTTTGGTGCCGGGGGGCCCTAAAGCAGTCGCTTTTGCCTGTTGAGCCCTCCTCAGCCAGTAACAAGGTTAGCCCTGGTCTCCTGTAAGTCTCTGCAGTTTGTGTCAGGGCTGAACAGTGACCAGACCAGGGATTTCCACATCTTATAAACACACTCAGATAGAACAAGCCAAATGAAGGCCTGCAAAAGTCAATACAGTGACAGTCTTGTGTGGTGACTGTTCGCTAACTCCTCTCTTCTCCCCTCCTCTCTGACCTCTTCTTCTCACCTTTTTTGTACCCTCCCACCTCCTGGAGCCCAGAGTTCTCCCCAGGGAGAAGGCCTTGACCAAATCCTGCCAGGGAGCTCCTAACTTTGGTAGCAGGACTTACCTAGTTTATGAATAATTAGCTGATATCTACATTGCTAACTATGGTTGAAATGTATTAATTCCTTCAACCAATAGTGATTGATTGCCAGGTACTCTTCTAGGTTCTTGAGACAAATGAAAGAACAAAAGACACAAAAATCTGTGTCTTCATGTAGCTTATACTCTAATGGTGGGAGACAGATACTGAACATAACAAACAAATTATATAAAGTTGGAAGATGATAAGTGCTATGAAGAAAAGAAATGCACCAGGTAAGGTGGGCTGGACGTGTGTGTGTGGGAATATAATTTTGGAAAAAATGCATTGGAGTATTCCCATGGTGGGACCCTGAGAATGCTACTTCAGTGAGATGTTAATATATGCCATGGAAGTGGGGTGAGGAATTGACTCCATGGTCAAGGTGTGTAAACTGAGTCAGGGAGAAAGGTGAGAAGCAGAGACATTTTGGAGGCTATTACAGTAGCTATGAAAAACTGTGAAACCTGGAAGCAGCTGTGAGTAGAAATGGAATTGAGAAGCCATGTAGCAGAGACACTGAAGGAGATGAGAAGAAACAGCCTGGTCTTGGCTGGAGAGGGCAGAGCAGCAGAAAGAGGAATCAAACTCTAAGTGTTTAGACTTTTCTATGTGTCCAGATTTGAGCCTAGGTGACTATGAGAATGAAGAGATTTTTAATCCAAATGTGGAAGTCAAGAGAGGCACATTTGGGGAACTTGTCAAGTTTTCAGATACAGATACAGATACATGTTTGTAGTAATTATGGATGAAACTACCAAAATGATAGAAAAAGTAGCCAGTGATGAATACGAAGAAGTGATTGAGAAGTAGGAGAAAATATAGAATAGTGCTGTATCTCAGGAGTATGGCAAGCAATGGTTTTAAACTAGTGCTTCTTAAGCTTTGCTCCCATTAGGATCATCTAGGGAGATGTGGATCTTCCAGTTCTCAGGCTGCACCCCATACTAATTACTTCAGAATCTCTGGGGGTAGGACCAAAAACCAGTAGTTTTAAAACCTCTTCAGGTGACAGCGATTTGTAGTCAAAGCTGAGAACTAGTGTTTTAAAGCAGGAAGAATGAATAACAGCTGCAGAGAGATGAAGATGGATGAGGGTTGAAAAAGGATAGTTGAACCTGGGGGTGAGGAGAGCATTAATGGCCCTTTCTGGAATGGATTGCTACTTAACATGTGATCCCCAGACCATAACAACAGCATCACCTCAGAGCTTTCTAGAAATGCCCAACCTCAGACCTACTCAATCCAAATCTGCACTTTAATGAGACTCCCAGGGATTTAAAAATACTGATGTTTGGGGCCCTACCCCAGTCCAACTAAGTCAGAATCTCAGCGGTGGGGTCCAGGAATTAGTATTTAGAAAATACTTTCCAGCGGTTTTAACATTTATGCAAGGACCATTGATCTGGAGCAGTGCTTCTCAAACTTTAATGTGCATATGAGTCACATGGGTCTTGTTAAAATGCAGATTTTGGGTCAGTAGGTGTGGGTGGGGACTAGATCCCGCATCTGTGACAACTCCCAGGTGAGCTGTGGCTGGCTCACAGGCCACACCTCAAGCAGCAAGACTCTGGAGCCGTGGTTCTTGAGTGTTCCCGCACAAGAACGTCAACATCACCTGGGAAGTCGTCAGAAATAAAATTCTCAGCCCTAATCCAAACTTAATCAGAAATTTGGGATTGAGACCCAGAAACCTTTGCTTTAACAAGCCATCTAAGTGTTAAAGAGTGAATAAGTCATCATAAAATGGCCTATGAAGGTTTATTACCCACCCCTACTTTTTTCCCCCAGAAATTGGTGGTAACTGGAATAAAGAAGCTAGAACTTTTCTATTCAATAAGGTGAAATATCTCCAATGTGGATGGAAGAAAGCATATCAAAATTCCCTTGAAGAGTTGTCAAATATACATCATGCTCAGAACTGTCGCTTACTTTCTCCCTGATCCCCAGTTGTAACCACTCTCCTGCAGCCTCTCCCCTGAGGATGTTTTCAAGGCCAGGGGAGTCCTGTGCAGGTGAGAAGCCAGCTGGAAGGGAGTCCCCAGAGAAGGAGGAGTATAAGATGCTGGAGGGAACAGACAGCTAATGGCTCAGAGCCCAGAGCAAGGGGAAGAAAACAGACTCATAATCTAAGGAAGAGGGATTCATTTTGAAAAGGATGAAAACCACATCTTTTGAGGGAAGAAGGTTGGAAGGAGGAGGGTGTGGGTGAAAATAAGGACAACTTTGGAAGCAGAGAGAAGAGTATGCTAAAAGAGAGATAAAGTGAAAATAACTATCATTGACCAATTCCTTGTCATACATTATACTTGTTGTTTTACACACATGAACCCTAACCATCACAGAAACCTTACAGGGTAGATTTCCAGTCTGTTGTTGCTGTTTAACAGGTGAAGACATTACGGCCAAATGGGGTTAGTAACTTCCCCACTGTCACATGGACAGTAAATGACAGAGCTGAGATTGGATCCTGCTCTTTCTGGCACCAGGCCCATATTCTTTTTTTTTTTTTTTTTTTTTTTTTTTGCGGTACGCGGGCCTCTCACTGTTGTGGCCTCTCCCGTTGCCGAGCACAGGCTCCGGACGCGCAGGCCCAGCGGCCATGGCTCATGGGCCCAGCCACTCCGCGGCATGCGGAATCCTCCCGGACCGGGGCACGAACCCATGTCCCCTGCATCGG
>NW_021703765.1:48961707-48997165 GCF_005190385.1 Monodon monoceros
TTTTTTTTGCGGTACGCGGGCCTCTCACTGTTGTGGCCTCTCCCGTTGCGGAGCACAGGCTCCGGACGCGCAGGCCCAGCGGCCATGGCTCATGGGCCCAGCCACTCCGCGGCATGCGGAATCCTCCCGGACCGGGGCACGAACCCATGTCCCCTGCATCGGCAGGCGGACTCTCAACCACTGCGCCACCAGGGAAGCCCTGGGCCCATATTCTTTTCATTCCACCATGTTGGGGGTAGAGATTGGGAAAGTTAAGAGAGTTTTTACTGGATGATTCTTTATTGTGTGCTTTTTTTTTTTTAACATCTTTATTGGAGTATAATCGCTTTACAATGGTGTGTTAGTTTCTGCTGTATAACAAAGTGAATCAGCTATACATATACATACATCCCCATATCCCCTCCCTCTTGCGTCTCCCTCCCACCTTCCCTATCCCACCCCTCTAGGTGGTCACAGGCACCAAGCTGATCTCCCTGTGTTATGCAGCTGCTTCCCACTGCCACTCTCTCACTTTGTCCCAGTTTACCCTTCCCCCTCCCCGTGTACTCAAGTCCATTCTCTACGTCTGCGTGTTTATTCCTGTCCTGCCACTAGGTTCTTCAGAACCATGTTTTTTAGATTCCATATATATGTGTTAGTATATGGTATTTGTTTTTCTCTTTCTGACTTACTTCTCTCTGTATGACAGCCTCTAGGTCCATCCACCTCACTACAAATAACTCAATTTTGTTTCTTTTTATGGCTGAGTAATATTCCATTATATATATATGCCACATCATCTTTCTTCATTCATCTGTTGATGGACACTTAGGTTGCTTCCCTGTCCTGGCTATTGTAAATAGAGCTGCAATGAACATTGTGGTACATGACTCTTCTTTTTTTTTTTTTTATAATTCTAGAGATAGAAGACTATACACCTAGAGATAGAAGAGTATACTCCTAGAGATAGAAGACTTTACACCTAGAGATAGAAGATTGTACTTTAGAGATAGAAGACTATACATCTAGAGATAGAAGAGGATACTCCTAGAGATAGAAGACTGTACACCTAGAGATAGAAGAGTATACTCCTAGAGATAGAAGACTTTACACCTAGAGATAGAAGATTATACTTCTAGAGATAGAAGACTATACACCTAGAGATAGAAGAGTATACTCCTCGAGATAGAAGACTGTACACCTAGAGATAGAAGAGTATACTCCTAGAGATAGAAGACCTTACACCTAGAGATAGAAGATTATACTTCTAAAGATAGAAAACTATACACCTAGACATAGAAGAGTATACTCCTAGAGATAGAAGACTTTACACCTAGAGATAGAAGATTATACTTCTAGAAATAGAAGACTATTCTCCTCAAGATAGAAGAATGTACTCCTAGAGATAGAAGACTTTACAAGTAGAGATAGAAGATTATACTTCTTTTTTTTTTTTTTAACATCTTTATTGGGGTATAATTGCTTTACAATGGTGTGTTAGTTTCTGCTTTATAACAAAGTGAATCAGTTATACATATACATATGTTCCCATATCTCTTCCCTCTTGCATCTCCCTCCCTCTCACCCTCCCTATCCCACCCCTCCAGTCGGTCACAAAGCACCGAGCCGATATCCCTGTGCCATGCGGCTGCTTCCCACTAGCTATCTACCTTACGTTTGTTAGTGTATATATGTCCATGCCTCTCTCTCGCCCTGTCACAGCTCACCCTTCCCCCTTCCCATATCCTCAAGTCCGTTCTCCCGTAGGTCTGTGACATGACTCTTCTTGAATTATGGTTTTCTCAGGGTATATGCCCAGTAGTGGGATTACTGGGTCATATGGTAGTTCTAGTTTTAGATTTTAAGGAACCTCCATCCTGTTCTCCATAGTGGCTGTATCAATTTACATTCCCACCAACAGTACAAGAGGGTTCCCTTTTCTCCACACCCTCTCCAGCATTTATTGTCTGTAGATTTTTTGATGATGGCCATTCTGACTGAGGTGAGGTGATACCTCATTGTAGTTTTGGTTTGCATTTCTCTAATGATTAGTGATGTTGAGCATCCTTTCATGTGTTTGTTGGCAATCTGTATATCTTCTTTGGAGAAATGTCTATTTAGGTCTTCTGCCCATTTTTGGATTGGGTTGTTTGTTTTTTTGATATTAAGCTGCATGAGCTGCTTGTATGTTTTGGATATTAATCCTTTGTCCGTTGCTTCGTTTGCAAATATTTTCTCCCATTCTGAGGGTTGTCTTTTCGTCTTCTTTATGGTCCTTTGCATGCAAAAGCTTTTAAGTTTCATTAGGTCCCATTTGTTTATTTTTGTTTTTATTTCCATTATTCTAGGAGGTGGGTCAAAAGGGATCTTGCTGTGATTTATGTCATAGAGTGTTCTGCCTATGTTTTCCTCTAAGAGTTTTATAGTGTCTGTCCTTACATTTAGGTCTTTAATCCATTTTGAGTTTATTTTTGTGTATGGTGTTTGGGAGTGTTCTAATGTCATTCTCTTACGTGTAGCTGTCCAGTTTTCCCAGCATCACTTACTGAAGAGGCTGTCTTTCCTCCATTGTATATTCTTGCCTCCTTTATCAAAGATAAGGTGACCATATGTGCATAGATTTATCTCTGGGCTTTCTATCCTGTTCCATTGATCTATATTTCTGTTTCTGTGCCAGTACCATATTGTCTTGATTTACTGTAGCATTGTAATATAGTCTGAAGTAATGGAGCCTGATTCCTCCAGCTCCATTTTTCTTTCTCAAGATTGCTTTGACTATTCGGGGGCTTTTGTATTTCATACAAATTGTGAATTTTTTTGTTCTAGTTCTGTGAAAAATGCCGTTGGTAGTTTCACAGGGATTGCGTTGAATCTGTAGATTGCTTTGGGTAGTATAGTCATTTTCACAATGTTGATTCTTCCAATCCAAGAACATGGTGTATCTCTCCATCTCTTTGTATCAGCTTTAATTTCTTTCATCAGTGTCTTACAGTTTTCTGCATATGGGTCTTTTGTCTCCTTAGGTATGTTTATTCCTAGGTATTTTATTCTTTTTGTGGCAATGGTAAATGGGGGTGTTTCCTTAATTTCTCTTTCAGATTTTTCATCGTTAATGTATAGGAATGCAAGAGATTTCTGTGCATTAATTTTGTATCCTGCTACTTTAACAAATTCATTGATTAGCTCTAGTAGTTTTCTGGTGGCATCTTTAGGATTCTCTATGTATGGTATCATGTAATCTGCAAACAGTAACTGTTTTACTTCTTCTTTTCCCATTTGGATTCCTTTTATTTCTTTTTTTTCTCTGATTGCTGTGGCTAAAACTTCCAAAACTATGTTGAATAATAGTGGTGAGAGTGGGCAACCTTGTCTTGTTCCAGATCTTAGTGGAAATGGTTTCAGCTTTTCACCATTGAGAATGATGTTGACTGTGGGTTTGTCATATCTGGGCTTTATTATGTTGAGATAAGTTCCCTCTATGCCTACTTTCTGGAGGATTTTTATCATAAATTGGTGTTGAATTTTGTCGAAAGCTTTTTCTGCATCTACTGTGATGATCATATGGTTTTTCGCCTTCAATTTGTTAATATGGTGTATCACATTGACTGATTTGTATATATTGAAGAATCCTTGTATTTCTGGGATAAACCCCACTTGATCATGGTGTATGATCCTTTTAGTGTGCTGTTGGGTTCTGTTTGCTAGTATTTTGTTGAGGATTTTTGCATCTATGTTCATCAGTGATATTGACCTGTAGTTTTCTTTCTTGGTGACATCTGTTTCTAGTTTTGGTATCAAGATGATGGTGGCCTTGTAGAATGAGTTTGGAAGTGTTCCTCCCTCTGTTATATTTTGGAAGAGTTTGAGAAGGATAGATGTTAGCCCTTCTCTAAATGTTTGATAGAATTTGCCTTTGAAACCATCTGGTCCTGGGCTTTTGTTTGTTGGAAGAGTTTTAATCACAGTCTCAGTTTCAGTGCTTGTGATTGGTCTGTTTATATCTTCTACTTCTTCCTGGTTCAGTCTTGGAAGGTTGTGCTTTTCTAAGAATTTGTCCATTTCTTCCAGGTTGTCCATTTTATTGGCATATAGTTGCTTGTAGTAATCTCTCATGATCCTTGTATTTCTACAATGTTAATTGTTACTTCTTCTTTTTCATTTCTAATTCTATTGATTTGAGACTTCTCCCTTTTTTTCTTGATGAGTCTGGCTAATGGTTTATCAATTTTGTTTATCTTCTCAAAGTACCAGCTTTTAGGTTTATTGATCTTTGCTATTGTTTCCTTCATATCTTTTTCATTTATTTCTGATCTGATCTTTATGATTTCTTTCGTTCTGCTAACTTTGGGGTTTTTTTGTTCTTTCTCTAATTGCTTTAGGTGTAAGGTTAGATTGTTTATTTGACATGTTTCTTGTTTCTTCCCTCTTAGAACCACTTTAGCTGCATCCCATAGGTTTTGGCTGGTCATGTTTTCATTGTGATTTGTTTCTAGGTATGTTTTAATTTCCTCTTTGATTTCTTCAGTGATCTCTTGGTTATTTAGTAGTGTATTGTTTAGCCTCCATGTGTTTTTTTCCTGTAATTGATATCTAGCCTCATAGCGTTGTGGACAGAACAGATACTTGATACGATTTCAATTTTCTTAAATTTACCAAGGCTTGATTTGTGACCCAAGATATGATCTATCCTGGAGAATGGTCCATGAGCACTTGAAGAACATGTATTCTGTTGTTTTTGGATGGAATGTACTATAAATATCAATTAAATTCATCTTCTTTAATGTAAAATTTAAAGCTTGTGTTTCCTTATTTATTTTCATTTTGGATGATCTGTCCATTGGTGAAAGTGGGGTTTTAAGGTCTCCTACTATGATTGTGTTACTGTCAATTTCCCTTTTATGGCTATTAGCATTTGCCTTATGTATTGAGGAGCTCCTGTGTTGTGCATAAATATTTACAATTGTTTTATCTTCTTCTTGGATTGATCCCTTGATCATAATGTAGTGTCCTTCTTTGTCTCTTGTAATAGTCTTTATTTTAAAGTCTATTTTGTCTGATATGAGAATTGCTTCTCCAGCTTTCTTTTGGTTTCCATTTGCATGGAATATCTTTTTCCATCCCCTCACTTTCACTCTGTATGTGTCCCTAGGTCTGAAGTGAGTCTCTTGTAGACAGCATATATACGGGTCTTGTTTTTGTATCCATTCAGCCACTCTATATCTTTTGGTTGGAGCATTTAACTGATTTACATTTAAGGTAGTCATCAATATGTATGTTCCTATTACCATTTTCTTAATTGTTTTGGGTTTGCTATTGTAAGTCTTTTACTTCTCTCGTGTTTCCTGCCTGGAGAAGTTCCTTTAGAATTTATTGAAGGCTGGTTTGGTGGTGCTGAATTCTCTTAGCTTTTGCTTGTCTGTAAAGGTTTTAATTTCTCCATCGAATCTGAGTGAGCCCCTTGATGGGTAGAGTAATCTTGGTTGTAGGTTTTTCCCTTTCATCACTTTAAATATGTCCTGCCACTGCCTTCTGGCTTGCAGAGTTTCTGCTGAAAGATCAGCTGTTAACCTCATGGGGATTCCCTTGTATGTTAATTGTTGCTTTTCCCTTGATGCTTTTAATATTTTTTCTTTGTATTTAATTTTTGATAGTTTGATTAATATGTGTCTTGGCGTGTTTCTCCTTGGTTTTATCCTGTATGGGGCTCTCTGTCCTTCCTGGACTTGATTATTTCCTTATTCATATTAGGGAAATTTTCAACTATAATCTCTTCAAATATTTTCTCAGTCCCTTTCTTTTTCTCTTCTTCTTCCAGGACCCCTATAATTCGAATATTGTTGCATTTAATGTTGTCCCAGAGGTCTCTGAGATTGTCCTCAATTCTTTTCATTCTTTTTTTTTATTCTGCTTTGCAGTAGTTATTTCCACTATTTTATTTTCCAGGTCACTTATCCGTTCTTCTACCTCAGTGATTCTGCTATTGATTCCTTCTAGAGAATTTTAAATTTCATTTATTGTGTTGTTCACTACTGTTTGTTTGCTCTTTAGTTCTTCTAGGTCCTTGTCAAATGTTTTGTGTATTTTCTCCATTCTGTTTCCAAGATTTTGGATCATCTTTACTATTATTACTCTGAATTCTTTTTCAGGTAGACTGCCTATTTCCTCTTCATTTGTTTGGTCTGATGGGTTTTTACTGTGCTCCTTCATCTGCTGTGTATTTCTCTGTCTTCTCATTTTGCTTAATTTACTGTGTTTGGGGTCTCCTTTTCACAGGCTGCAGGTTCATAGTTCCTGTTGTTTGTGGTGTCTGCCCCCAGTGGCTAAGGTTGTTTCAGTGGCTGTGTAGGCTTCCTGGTGGAGGGGACTAGTGCCTTTGTTCTTGTGATGAGGCTGGATTGTCTTTCTGGTGGGCAGGACCACATCCAGTGACATGTTTTGGGGTGACTGTGAACTTATTATGATTTTAGGCAACCTCTCTGCTGATGGGTGGTGTTGTGATCCTGTCTTGCTAGTTGTTTGGCATAGGGTGTCCAAAACTGTAGATTCCTGGTCGTTGAGTGGAGCTGGGTCTTAGCGTTGAGATGGAGATCTCTGGGAGAGCTTTCGCCTTTTGATATTATTTGGAGCCGGGAGGTCTCTGGTGGATCAATGTCCTGAACTCAGCTTTCTCACCTCAGGGGCTCAGACCTGAAACCCAGCCAGAACACCAAGACTTTGTCAGCCACATGGCTCAGAAGAAAAGGGAGAAAAAAGAAAGAAAGAAAGAATAAAATAAAGTTATTAAAATAAAAAAGTAAAAAAAAAACAGAAATAGAGAAAGAAAGAAGAGAGCAACCAAACCAAAAACCAAATCCACCAATTATAACAAGAGCTAAAAACTATACTAAAAAAACCCAAAAAGCGGACAGTCAGAACCCTAGCACAAATGGCAAAAGCAAAGCTATACAGACAAAAATCACACAAAGTTGCATACATATACACACAAAAAGAGAAAAAGGAAAAATTAAAAAAATATATATATATATAAAAAGGAAGAGAGCAACTGAATCAGTAAACAAATCTACCAATGATAATAAGCTCTAAATACTAAACCAAGATAAACATAAAACCAGAAACAAATTAGATGCAGAAAGCAAACTGAAGTCTACAGTTGTTCCCAAAGTCCACCGCCTCAGTTTTGGGATGATTCATTGTCTATTCAGGTATTCCACAGATGCAGGGTACATCAAGTTGATTGCGGAGATTTAATCCTCTGCTTCTGAGGCTGCTGGCAGAGATTTCCCTTTCTCTTCTTTCTTTGCACAGCTCCTGGGGCTCAGCTTTGGATTTGGCCCCGCCTCTGCTTGTAGGTCGCCAGAGGACGTCTGTTCCCCGCCCAGTCAGGACAGGGTTAAAGGAGCGGGTGATTAGGGGGCTCTGGCTCACTCAGGCCAGGGAGAGGGAGGGGTATGGAATGCGGAGCGAGCCTGCGGCAACAGAGGCCAGCATGATGTTGCAACAGCCTGAGGCACACTGTGTGTTCTCCTGGGGAAGTTATCCCTGGATCACGGGACCCTGGCAGTGGTGGGCTGCACAGGCTCCCGGGAGGGGAGGTGTGGATAGTGACCTGTGCTTGCACACAGGCTTCTTGGTGGCTGCAGTAGCAGCCTTAGTGTTTCATGCTTGTCTCTGCGGTCTGCGCTGATAGCGGCGGCTTGTGCCCGTCTCTGGAGCTGGTTTAAGCAGTGCTCTGAATCCCCTCTCCTTCCACACACCGAAACAACGGTCTCTTGCCTCTTAGGCAGGTACAGAGTTTTTCCCAGACTCCCTCCCGGCTAGCTGTGGTGCACTAGCCCCCTTCAGGCTGTGTTCAGGCAGCCAACCCCAGTCCTCTTCTGACCTCTGAAGCCCGAGCCTCAGCTCCCAGCCCACACCTGCCCCGGCGGGTGAGTAAACAAGCCTCTCAGGCTGTTGAGTGCTGGTTGGCACTGATCCTCTGTGTGGGAATCTCTCTGCTTTGTGCTCTGCACCCCTATTGCTGTGCTCCTCTCCATGGCTCCAAAACTTCCCCCCCACCCCACCCCCCGTCTCAGTGAAGGGGCTTCCTAGTGTGTGGAAACTTTTCCTCCTTCACAGCTCCCTCCCAGAGGTGCAGGTCCCATCCCTATTCGTTTGTCTCTGTTTTTCCTTTTTTCTTTTGCCCTACCCAGGTATGTGGGGAGTTTATTGCCTTTTGGGAAGTCTGAGATCTTCTGCCAGTGTTCAGTAGGTGTTCTGTAGGAGTTGTTCCACATGCAGATGTCGTTTTGATGTATTTGTGGGGAGGAATTTGATCTCCACGTCTTATTACTCTGCCATCTTGAAGGCGCCTCGATTCTTTTTTGTTGATGCAGTAGTTGTTGAAATGAAAACCCATGACTTGAAGGGTCAGGGCACAGGTGAACTAAAGTGGGATAGAGTTTGGTTTTCCCCTTTCTGGATTACAGTCAGACCTTTATCATTAACTGTGTGACTACCATTAACTGTGTGACTTCCTATGTTGGACTTTCTTCCTTTTCCTTATTTGTCAAATAAAGGCTTTGGAGTTTCTGTACTCTAGGATTCTAGGTACTTACAAAATCCCATGACTTGAGGATGTTGTGAGTGTGGAGTGTAACGGAGCATCAGTATGAGATGAGTTTAAGAACCAGCGATCAGCACTGGGAGCCCCCTGAAGTCAGAGAGCATGGCTCTGGAGTGCATTGGGTGACTTGCTGCTGTGAATCAGTGAAAGGGTCATCGTGAAGAAGTGAGCTGGAGAGGAGATGATTGCCAGAGAAATGTCCAAAAGGACTTTGAGGACATGAGCCTGGCCCAAAGTTGTGGGGTGGGAATAGTGGATAGGGCAGATCAGGAATATTAGTTGACCTAGTTTGCTAGTTAGAGCTGTGATGAAATGCCTGCTGGGAGAGTTTGGGCTACCAATGAGAGTGAATGAGACACAGAGGAGTTGATGGAGGAGAAAGAAGAAAAGCATGAATGGTCCAGAGGTCAAACAGCAGAGGGAGAAATGATATTCAAGGAACCAGTGGATGCTGTTGAAACCACTTTCTGATTCTAAAATAGGAGATTTTACCAAATGGTCTGTAAGAATACTTTTAGCTATATCTAGTATTTTATGATGCCACTGAATCTTTGGTGAATTAATGACTTCCTTATCACCCAAAGAAAGTTTCATAAGGGAATCTTAGCTTTAGTTTGGAAATGCCTCTCTTTTATGAGCATTCTAAACATGACACTAAAGCATGTCACTTTACAAGGAAACATTTTATGTTCTTTCATTTTACTTTTTGATAAAGTGATAAATGATAAGGACTGAATGATGACAAATGAGCTGGCCACTTCTACATTGTAGGCAATGGATCCACAACTTTTGAATTAAAATGTTACAACCTCTGCACCGTTGCTTTGTATGAAACATGAAATCTGTCAATTCTTCTAAACATTCTTTCCCAGATCTTTGATTGCCACAACCTAATTTTGTTTGTTCACATGACTTAATTAAGATGATGAATATCATATCAGGTCTGTGGACACTCGTTTACCTTGACACTAAAACAACAGTGGTGACAAAGAACAGGTCGAGGCATAATGGATCTCCCTCTTCCATGGAATTACCCAAGACAGCCTAATAGAATCATCAGATACTGCACTCATTATTGTGAAACTTTGTTCATCATGATTGCTTCTGAAAACTCCATTACAGAAAAGCATTTGCTCTGAGTCTTCTTGGTTCTCAGAGAGAAAGGTATCGAATGTACCATTTTTATTTTTAGTGCCTCTGTGGACAAAGGCAAAACAAAAGTGAGGAATTAAATGACATCTGGAAAATTTGACCCATGGTGTCAACGAAATGTAAAAGTGCTGGCCTTAAGGTCCTTCTGGTTTCTTAAACATTAGGGTTTGCTTATTTGTTTGTTTCCTTCCTCCCTTTATCTCTCTCCCTCCCTCTATCAGTTCTTTGGTTAATTACCTTATGTTTTCATTAATTTATTCATCAAATATTTGTTGAGATCTACTCTGCCAGCTGCTGTACAAGGCACTGGAGCTTTAGCAGATTTAGTGAGAGAAATGTTGAACTTTCATTGGATTTAACAGTCTAATGGAGAAGACAGATATTAAATAATTATAATGAAATGTTGAGGGCTATTGTTAAGTCAAATCCAGAGTATTATGAGTGTCAGGCAGGTATAAAACCAACTCTAAGTTTTGTGGGAGATCTCTCTGAAAAAGGGACATATAAATTAGTTATAAAAGACAACTAGATATTAGTCAGGGATAATGAATATGTGAGGTACAGGGCAAATATCCTAAATCAAGAGCAGAATATTTGCAATGGTCCGGATGTGAGAGAGAGCACAGCGTGTTTGAAGAACACTGGAAGTAATTTAATAATGCTGGAGCATAAAGTGGAATTTGGGGAATGGTGAAAAATGGTGCCATAGGGGTAGGTAGGGATGAAACCATGTAGAGTCAGCAGCCATCATAGCAGTTTGGGGCTAATATGATCAGATTTGTGTTGAGAGAATCACTCTGGCTACAGTGTAAAGGATGGATGGTAAATGTCAGACGTGGAGGGAAGAGACTTATGTTTTCAGCCTTGAGGAATAAATAGGGTTTAGACTTATCCTTCCCCTGTAAACAATGAGAAAACTGGACAAAATATAGGAAACAACTATTTTCAGATATTATACAACAGGCAGCACAGGATTGCAATCACTGAGAAAAGGAAAACATGATATAAGGCCTGTCATCATTAAAGCATTCTGTCTGGAGGTTATTTCCAGTCTTCGGTGTAGGAAGTATGAACTCAAATAGAACTCAGCAATCTTTCAAAATTCCAGGAAGCTGAAGCATTTAGAATTTTGGGGGCAGAGTACCCAAGAGGAGAGAAATATTCAGAAGGGTTCCAGAAATATGCACGGAAATTCCCTTGAGGCTTTGACTGAATATCAGTACACACACGCATAGGGTAAAACCCATGAGGCCAAGCAAGAGTAAATCTCAAGGAAAGAGTTATTACTGGAAAGCTGTGATACAAATAATTTCCACACCTCAAACAGAGCTATGAATTGTTCTAATTCACTTCAGCCAAGAGGAGAGACCTTATTAAATATTTGAGGCATTTAACGGAGACCCCAGAATAGTGATACCTTGGAAATGGGGCTAAATTACCTCCAGATAAAGTACTTTGCATCTACTGTAAAAGAAATTAAAAATAAGCCTCAAAAGGTTAAACCACTTTACAAATAACCCTCTACCAGAAAAAGTCGAGCAAACCTAAAAACAATGCAAAATTCAATACTCAACATATACAATTCAAAATGTCCAGCAATCATTAAGCAATTACTAGACATACAAAACAGTGAAAAATGTAACCCATAGCCAGGAATAAAAAAGTAAATAGAAACAGACATAGAAATAACAGAGAAAATAGAATTAGCAGAAAAAGACATTAAAATAATTATTATAAATGTGCTCCAGAGTGTAAGGGAAAACATAAGATATAATGTTATAAAATTAATGTTATAAATTACAAAAAAGATCATACCAAAGCATATGCTTCTATCATAAGAAATTAGAAGAAAAAAAGCAAATTAAACCTGAAGTTAATAGAAGAAAGGAAATAGAAAGCAATAGAATTTAAAAATAGAAAAACAATAGAGAAAAAAGAATGAAACCCAAAGCTGGTATTTTGAAAAACCAATAAAATTAAAATGCTAAGTACACTGACTATGAGAAAAAAGGACATCTCTAGAGATCTTATAGATATTAAAAGAATAAGGAAATATTTTAAAAAATATGTCAATAAATTGGAAAACTTAGATGAAAAGGAAAAATTCTTTGAAAGACAGTTTATCAAAACTGACTCAAGAAGAAAGAGAAAATTGGAAGAACCCTACATGTATTAAGGAAACTGAATTAATAATCGAGGACTTTCACACACACACACACACAACCTCAATCCAGATGTCTTTACTGGTGTATTATATTGAAATTTAAGGAAGAAAGAATACCAATTCTATACAAACTAATTCAGAAAAGAAAAGAGATGGGAACATTTTACAAATTATTTTTGAGACCAGATTTACTCTTCTACCAAAACCAGATAAAGATATTACAAAAAAGGGAAAACTAAAGACCAGTATACTGCATAGACATGAATGCAAAAATCCTTACAATATATTGGCAATATAGAATCCAATAATATATAAAATGATGCCATGCCCATTTGGGATAAAATCTCTCCGCAAACTAGGAATAGAAGGGAACACTCTCAACCTGATACTGACAGAATATCTGTGAAGAGCCTACACTTAACATCATGATAAATTCTGAAAAACGAAATGATCTCTTAGTAGTATTGGGCAAGGATGCCCACTCTCACTATTTATACTCAATATTATGCTAGAGGCTCTAGTCACTGCAAAAAGGCAGAAAAAAAACAAACTAACAACAAACAAAATGCATGTAAATTGGGAAGAAAGAATTCTGTTTTTATTTGCAAATAATATGATTATGTTTGAAAAATATCTTACAGAGTCTACAAAAAGCTACTAGAACCAATAAATTAATTTATCAAGTTTCCAGAATACAAAGTCAATACACAAAAATCAGTTGTACTTTTATATACCAGCAATGAATAATTGTAAATAAAATTAAAAATATCATTTGCAAGAGCATCAAAAAGTATGAAATACTTAGGAATAAATTTAACAAAATAAGTACAGAGTCTTTACAACAAAAACCATAAAACACTGCTGGGAGAAATTAAAGAAGATCTAAATAAGTTAAGAGATAGACCATGTTCATGGATAGGAAGATTCAATATTTTTAGGATATCTCTTCTCTGCAATGTGATCTAATTAACACAATCCCAGTTAAATTCTAGGAGGACTTTTTGGGTGGAGCAAAAATTTCTAACCTCATTCTAAAACGTTTATGGAAATACAAAAACTATAAAACTTCTGGAAAAAAATAGATGAAAATCTTTACATCTTTGGGGTGGCCAAAGATTTCTTAGGACACAAAAAGCATGAACCATTAAAGAAAAATTTGATAAACAGAAAGTCATCAAAGTTAAAAACTTCTGCTTTTTGGCAAACATTGTAAAGAATATAAAAGTTTATACTAAAAACTGTGAGAAAATATTCACTATATATATTTAGCTGCCAAAGGAATTCTATCCAGACTACATAAAAAACTTACAATCCAATAGTAAGTATACAAACAACCCAATTTTTAAAATGAGCAATATATTTAAAGAGACACAACCAAAAAATGATATACAAATAGCTAATAATCACATAAAATGATGTTCAACATCATTAACTATCAGGTAAATGCAAATTTAAACTACAATAAAATATCAATATACACCCTTCAGAAAAGCTAAAATTAGAAAGATTGATGATACCTAGCACTGGCAAGGATGCTGGCAACTGGAATTCTTATACATTGTTGATGGGAATGCAACATGGTACACCCACTTTGGAAAAAATTTGGCAGTTTCTTATGAAGTTAAATATATGTGTAGCATACAATTCAGCAATCCTCCTAGATAGTTACCCAAGAGAAATTAAAACACATGTCTAAATAAAGACTAATACAGAGAAATTAAAACACATGTCTAAATAAAGACTAATACATGAATATTAATAGCATATTTATTCATAATAGCCAAAAACTAGAAACAACTCTAGTGTCCAGCAAGAAGTAAATAAAACAAGGTTGTGGTATTTCCATACAATGGATTTACTAAGATGGGGCATAAGGGAAATTTTGGGATAATAAAAATGTTCTATATCTTTATAGTGGTGGTGCTTGCACTGAGGTGTAATTTGTCAAAACTCATTGATATGTACAATTAAGTAGCTGCACTCTATTATTTATTTATTTTTTTAACATCTTTATTGGAGTATAATTGCTTTACAATGTTGTGTTAGTTTCTGCTTTATAACAAGGTGAATCAGCTATACATATACATATATCCCCATATCTCCTCTCTCTTGCATCTCCCTCCCACCATCCCTATTCCAACCCTCTAGGTGGTCACAAAGCACTGAGCTGATATCCCTGTGCTATGTAGCTGCTTCCCACTAGCTATCTATTTTACATTTGATAGTATATATAAGTCCATGCCACTCTCTCACTCCGTCCCAGCTTACCCTTCCCCCTCCCCGTGTCCTCAAGTCCATTCTCTACGTCTGCGTCTTTATTCCTGTCCTGCCTCTAGATTATTCATAACCTTTTTTTTTTTTTAGATTCCATATACATGTGTTAGCATATGGTATTTGTTTTTCTCTTTTTGACTTACTTCATTCTGTATGACAGACTCCAGGTCCATAGACCTCACTACAAATAACTCAATTTTGTTTCCTTTTATGGCTGAGTAATATTCCATTGTATACATGTGGCACATCTTCTTTATCCATTCATCTGTTGATGGACACTTAGGTTGCTTCCATGTCCTGGCTATTGTAAATAGAACTGCAATGAACATTGTGGTACATGACCCTTCTTAATTATGGTTTTCTCAGGTATATGCCCAAGTAGTGGGCTTGCTGGAACATATGGTAGTTCTATTTTTAGTCTTTTAAGGAACCTCCATACTGTTCTCCATAGTGGCTGTATCAATTTACATTCCCACCAACAGTGCAAGAGAGCTCCCTTTTCTCCACACCCTCTCCAGCATTTATTGTTTGTAGATTTTTTGATGATGGCCATTCTGACTCGTGTGAGGTGATACCTCATTGTAGTTTTGATTTACATTTCTTTAATGATTAGTGATGTTGAGCATCCTTTCATGTGCTTGTTGGCAATCTGTATATCTTCTTTGGAGAAATGTCTATTTATGTCTTCTGCCCATTTTGGGATTGGGTTGTTTGTTTTTTTCATATTGAGCTGCATGAGTTGCTTGTAAATTTTGGAGATTAATCCTTTATCATTTGCTTCATTTGCAAATATTTTCTCCCATTCTGAGGGTTGTCTTTTCATCTTGTTTATGTTTTCCTTTGCTGTGCAAAAGCTTTTAAGTTTCATTAGGTCCCATTTTTTTACTTTTGTTTTTATTTCCATCACTCTAGGAGGTGGGTCAAAAAGGATCTTGCTGTGATTTATGTCATAGAGTGTTCTGCCTATGTTTTCCTCTAAAAGTTTTATAGTGTCTTTCCTTACGTTTAGGTCTTTAATCCATTTTGAGTTTATTTTTGTGTATGGTGTTAGGGAGTGTACTAATTTCATTCTTTTACATGTAGCTGTCCAGTTTTCCCAGCACCACTTATTAAAGAGGCTGTTGTTTCTCCATTGTATATTCTTGCCTCCTTTATCAAAAATAAGGTGACCATATGTGTGTGGGTTTAGCTCTGGACTTTCTATCCTGTTCCATTGATCTATATTTCTGTTTTTGTGGCAGTACCATCCTGCCTTGATTACTGTAGCTTTGTAGTATAGTCTGAAGTCAGGGGTCTGATTCCTTCAGCTCCGTTTTTCTTTCTCAAGACTGCTTTGGATCTTCGGGGTCTTTTGTGTTTCATACAAATTGTGAAATTTTTTGTTCAAGTTCTGTGAATAATGCCATTGGTAGTTTCATAGGGGTTGCCTTGAATCTGTAGATTGCTTTGCATTGTATAGTCATTTTCACAGTGTTGATTCTTCCAGTCCAAGAACATTGTATATCTCTCCATCTTTTGTATCATCTTTAATTCCTTTCATCAGTGTCTTACAGTTTTCTGCACAGAGCTCTTTTACCTCCTTACGTAGGTTTATTCCTAGGTATTTTATCCTTTTGTTGCAATGGTGAATGGGAGTGTTTCCTTAATTTCTCTTTCACGTTTTTCATCATTAGTGTATAGGAATGCAAGAGATTTCTGTGCATTAATTTTGTATCCTGCAACTTTTCCAAATTCATTGATTAGCTCTAATAGTTTTCTGGTGGCATCTTTAGGATTCTCTATGTATAGTATCATCTCATCTGCAAATACTGACAGTTTTCATTCTTCTTTTCCAGTTTGGATTCCTTTTATTTCTTTTCCTTCTCTGATTGCCGTGGCTAGGACTTCCAAAACTATGTTGAATAATAGTGGTGAGAGTGGACATCCTTGTCTTGTTCCTCATCTTAGAGGAAATGCTTTCAGTTTTTCACCATTGAGTACAGTGTTTACTGTGGGTTTGTCATATATGGCCTTTATTATGTTTCGGTAAGTTCCCTCTATGCCTATTTTCTGGAGGGTTTTTATCATAAATGGGTGTTGAATTTTGTCAAAAGCTTTTTCTGCATCTATTGAGATGATCATATGGTTTTTCTCCTACAATTTGTTAATATGGTTTATCACATTGATTGATGTGCATATATTGAAGAATCCTTGCATTCCTGGGATAAACCCCACTTGATCATGGTGTATGATCCTTAAATGTGCTGTTGGATTCTGTTTGCTAGTATTTTGTTGAGGATTTTTGCATCTATGTTCATCAGTGATATTGGCCTGTAGTTTTCTTTTTTCGTGGCATCTTTGTCTGGTTTTGGTATCAGGGTGATGGTGGTCTTGTAGAATGAGTTTGGGAGTGTTCCTCCCTCTGTTATATTTTGGAAAAGTTTGAGAAGGATAGGTGTGAGCTCTTCTCTAAATGTTTGATAGAAATAGCCCGTGAAGCCATCTGGTCCTGGGCTTTTGTTTGTTGGAAGATTTTTAATCACAGTCTCAATTTCAGTGCTTGTGATTGTCCTGTTTATATTTTCTATTTCTTCCTGGTTCAGTCTCGGAAGGTTGTGCTTTTCTAAGGATTTGTCCATTTCTTCCAGGTTGTCCATTTTATTGGCATATAGTTGCTTGTAGTAATCTCTCATGATCCTTTGTATTTCTGCAGTGTCAGTTGTTACTTCTCCTTTTTCATTTCTAATTCTATTGATTTGAGACTTCTCCCTTTTTTTCTTGATGAGTCTGGCTAATGGTTTATCAATTTTGTTTATCTTCTCAAAGTACCAGCTTTTAGTTTTATCGATCTTTGCTATTGTTTCCTTCATTTCTGTTTCATTTATTTCTGATCTGACCTTTATGATTTCTTTCCTTCTGCTAACTTTGGGGTTTTTTTCTTCTTCTTTCTCTAATTGCTTTAGGTGTTAGGTTAGGTTGTTTATTTGTGATGTTTCTTGTTTATTGAGGTAGGATTGTATTGCTATAAACTTCCCTCTTAGAACTGCTTTTGCTGCATCCCATAGGTTTTGGGTTGTCATGTTTTCATTGTGATTTGTTGCTAGGTATTTTTTGATTTCCTGTTTGGTTTCTTCAGTGATATCTTGGTTATTTAGTAGTGTATTGTTTAGCCTCCTTGTGTTTGTAGTTTTTACAGATATTTTCCTGTAATTGATATCTAGTCTCATAGTGTTGTGGTTGGCAAAGATACTTGATACGATTTCAATTTTCTTAAATTTATCAAGGCTTCATTTGTGACCCAAGCTATGATCTATCCTGGAGAATGTTCCAGGAGCAATTGAGAAGAAAGTGTATTCTGTTATTTTTGGATGGAATATCCTATAAATATCAATTAAGTCCATATTGTTTAATGTATCATTTAAAGCTTGTAATTCCTTATTTATTTTCATTTTGGATGATCTGTTCATTGGTGAAAGTGGGGTGTTAAGGTCCCCTACTATGACTGTGTTACTGTCGATTTCCCCCTTTATGGCTGTTAGCACCTGACTTGTGTATTGAGGTACTCCTATGTTGGGTGCATAAATATTTACAATTGTTATATCTTCTTCTTGGATTGATCCCTTGATCATTATGTAGTGTCCTTCTTTGTCTCTTGTAATAGTCTTTATTTTAAAGTCTATTTTATCTGATATGAGAATTGCTACTCCAGCTTTCTTTTGATTTCCATTTGCATGGAATACCTTTTTCCATCCCCTCACTTTCAGTCTGTGTGTGCCCCTATGTCTGAAGTGAGTCTCTTGTAGACAGCATATATCTGGGTCTTCTTTTTGCATCAATTCAGCCAGTCTATGTTTTTGGTTGGAGCATTTAATCCATTTACATTTAAGGTAGTTATCAATATGTATGTTCCTATTACCATTTTCTTAATTGTTTTGGGTTTGTTATTGTATGTCTTTCCCTCCTCTTCTGTTTCCTGCCTGGAGTAATTCTTTAACATTTATTCTAAAGCTGGTTTGGTGGTGCTGAATTCTCTTAGCTTTTGCTTGTCTGTAAAGGTTTTAATTTCTCCATCGAATCTGAGTGAGCCCCTTGATGGGTAGAGTAATCTTGGTTGTAGGTTTTCCCCTTTCATCACTTTAAATATGTCCTGCCACTCCCTTCTGGCTTGCAGTTTCTGCTGAAAGATCAGCTGTTAACCTTTTGGGGATTCCCTTGTATGTTATTTGTTGTTTTTCCCTTGCTGGTTTTAATTTTTTTTTGTTTGAACTTAATTTTGGATAGTTTGATTAATATGTGTCTTGACATGTTTCTCCTTGGGTTTATCCTGTATAGGACTCTGTTTGCTTCCTGGACTTGATTGACTATTTCCTTTCCCATATTAGAGAAGTTTTCCACTATAATCCCTTCAAATATTTTCTAAGTCCCTTTTTTATCTCTTCATCCTTTGGGACTCCTATAATTTGAATGTTGGTGCATTAATGTTGTCCCAGAGGTCTGTAAGACTGTCCTCAATTCTTTTCGTTCTTTTTTCTTTATTCTGCTCTGTGGTAGTTATTTCCACCATTTTATCTTCCATCTCAGTTATCTGTTCTTCTGCCTCAGTTATTCTGCTAATGATTCCTTCTAGAGAATTTTAAATTTCATTTATTGTGTTGTTCATCCTTGTTTGTTTGCTGTTTACTTCTTCTAGGTCCTTGTTAAACGTTTCTTTTATTTTCTCAATTCTATTTCCAAGATTTTGGATCATCTTTACTAACATTACTCTGAATTCTTTTTCAGGTAAACTGCCTATTTCCTCTTCATTTGTTTGGTCTGGTGGGTTTTTACCTTGCTCCTTCATCTGCTGTGTGTTTCTCTGTCTTCTCATTTTGCTTAACTTACTGTGTTTGGGGTCTCCTTTTTGCAGGCTGCTGGTTCGTAGTTCCCATTGTTTTGGTGTCTGCCCACAGTGGCTAAGGTTGGTTCAGCGGGTTGTGTAGGCTTCCTGGTGGAGGGGACTGGTGCCTATGTTCTGGTGGATGAGGCTGGATCTTGTCTTTCTGGTGGGCAGGACTGTGTCCGGTGGTGTGTTTTGGGTTGTCTGTGACCTTATTATGATTTTAGGCAGCCTCTGCTAATGGGTGGGGTTGTGTTCCTGTCTTGCTAGTTGGCATAGAGTGTCCAGCACTGTAGCTTGCTGGTTGTTGAGTGGAGATGGGTCTTAGCATTGAGATGGTGATCTCTGGGAGAGCTTTTGCCATTTGATATTACATGGAGCTGGGAGGTCTCTGGTGGACCAATGTACTGAACTCGGCTCTCCCACCTCAGAGGCACAGGCCTGACACCCGACCGGAGCACCAAGACCCTGTCAGCCACACAGCCAGGTACATGGGCAGTTTCTTGCCTTTTGGGAAGTCTGAGGTCTTCTGCCAGTGTTCAGTAGGTGTTCTGTAGGAGTTGTTCCACATGTAGATGTATTTCTGATATATTTGTGGGGAGGAAGGTGATCTCCATGTCTTACTCCTCCACCATCTTGGAGGTCTCCTCTGCACTCTTTTGTATGAACTGTATCCTAATAAAGGTCTTTAAAAAAGACAGATGGAGGGACCATTTAGGGGATTGTAGCTGTGTCCATGTTGGAGACAATAGTGGTCTTGATTAGGGGATTGGCACTGGGGATGGAGAGAAGTGACAAGAAGTAGATGGATTTGAAAGATGTTTGAAAGTGAAAGAATCTTGCACTCTATTTCCTTTTCATCTGAGTGAACACATCTGATATTTTTAAAATGGAGAAGTCAGAGTGGAGAGAAAGTTTCTGCAATATTTGGTGTGGATGAATAGATAGAAAATTTTTTCAGAAAATAGGAAGTAATCTTTACTGATGATTACATTGAGTTCTGAAGGTCCTCTGAAGTTTCAGAGCCCTTTGTAGGCATGATTTGCTAGGAAATGCCA
Source organism: Monodon monoceros (assembly GCF_005190385.1). Classification (NCBI taxonomy): domain Eukaryota; kingdom Metazoa; phylum Chordata; class Mammalia; order Artiodactyla; family Monodontidae; genus Monodon; species Monodon monoceros. The sequence continues at coordinate 48,981,792 of NW_021703765.1, forward strand.
AGTAATACTAACTTATATGGAAAATGCATTAATATTCCATGTCTATAATAAACAGTGGCATGTAGATTTTTAGGTAATTGAGTTACTTTTCTCCACCCTATGGAACCAGGAATTAGTGAGTATCTTCTCACCTATTCATATAGAGCAAGGATTTATTTAGAAACTCCTTATGTACTCTTCAAATTGTATATGCCAGAAAGAGGTCAATTGACTATATATCCTCAAAAAATTTAGATGGAAACATTTTGTAATAAATATTTGGAGATCAAAAATTTATTTTATTTTGTTAAGTAAGGAGGATAATGTTATAGGAAGTAAAGATTGTTCTCAACATTTAAAAGTATATAATTTTCAAGTTTTATATTCTCATTGAGGAAAATTTGAAAATCCAGAAGAGCAAAAAGAAAAAATTCAAATTACGCCTAGTCCCATCACCTAAACAACTACTGTTAACATTGTTTATTTCCTTCTAAGCTTTTCTTTCTTTAAAGATTGGTCTAACAAAATGGTTGTAATGATAATATCCACACCATTTTCTAACCTATTTTTTTTATCGACAATTTAACCTAGAATATTGATTTACTTGTTTATTCATAAATAATCATTCAACAAATATTTATTGAAACTTTACTCTGTACACAGTATTGATGAAAAGAAACAAATAAAAAGAAATGATTTCTGTCCTCAGGTATCTTCCGATCTAGGAGAAAGAGAGGTGGTAAGCAAATATACAACAACAAAATAAATGTGTAATTACAAATTGTTTCCAGAAAGGAAATAAACAGTATTATGAAAGAGAATAATGGGGAAAATTAAATTAGATTGGGAAATAAGGAAAGGCAGGTTTGAGGAAGTAAACTGAAATGGAAAGATGAAGGATGTGTGGGACTGGTCAGTTGGAGTGAGGAGAAGATCACTGCAGGCAGAGGGCATGGCAGGAAGGAAGATACAGGAGAGTGACAAGAGTTCAGTGAAGCTGGAGCACAGAGTGGTATGGGGAGAGTGTCCTGGGGGGAAACCAGAGTTGTAGGCAAGAGTCTGATGATGCAGGGCTTTCTCATTTAGGCTAGAAATTTGCAATGTATTTTAAGAGCAATAGGGAACCATTGATCAGCTTTAAACTAGGGAGAAGAAATAAAAGTAGAAATAAGGAGATTGGTTAGGATGGCATAGAAGTTGTCTAGGTGAAGGATGAGGTTGCTTCCACCAGGAAGCAGAGAAGAAGAAAAATGAGAGGATTTGAGAAATATTTTGCAGATAGAAATATATGTTGAATCATGTGAAATTGTCATTTTTGTTAAGTCAAAGGGATCACATTGACAATTTCACACAGTTCTGCCTAATAATAGGATTTAGTGTTGCACTGGATGTGGGGGACAAGGAAAAGGGACTAGGAGGAATGATTCTACAGTTTTGGCTTGAGTAAGCTGGTGGACACAGGAACCACTGAGATGGGGGAAATTAGAGGATCAGGGCTGTCAGGTCCTATCACATGTTCAACCCCCTCCCACTGTGTAGCAGGGACAAAGTTTTAGGAATTGACTCTAGCCCTGGGGGTCATCAATGATTACTCTTGGTTTTCCCATTTTTCTTCCAATGGCTGGTTTGGAACAGGCTTTATATGTTCTTATATGTTGAATTATAACCAAAATACTGATAATTTCTACTGCCTTGATTTCTTAGCATAAGGGATAGTTTATATGACTGTATAAACCAAATCAATACATAAGTCAAAGTTCCAAAACTGCCTAACTTTATTCACAGCATTTAGGAACTGAAATCACATTTTTTTTTCCTGATAGAAAGTTCTAAGCCAGATTTACAAGAATGATACAAGACTTCCCAGTATTTCCCACCTGTTCATTTGCTCAACTCAGAAATGTTTTCTTTGCACTGTATTTAACCTACCAAGTGATAGTGCTTTTTGTAATCTGAATTATTATTCTTTAGGAACAAAGAAATGAGATACTCTGATTGGGCTATCTTTTTGTCTTTAATCCTCAAAGTTTTCATTTGTTTAATTTATTTTTCCTCTTCCTATAAATTTAATAAAAAGAAACAATTATTCATTCATTCATTAGTTTTAATATTTTTATTTCTCACAATGAGGGGCCTATCCTCTGAGTTTACTGTATTCTGAGACATCTATATTCCACATTATTAAGAGAATTTTTCTGGAAGAGCTATAGAAATCTATTTTCTATGATATATCTTGCTCCCAAAATCAAAGGTATCAGAAGAAGCAGCAAGAACTGACCCTTCCTCCCCAGCTTCCATGGGTTCAAGGTAGAATTTTACATGGAATGAGATAATGGCTCACGTTTCTCTTGTCTTTTTGCTCCAAATGACGCACAAGTTTACATCCTATGGTAATCTACTTATTTACACTATTCATGTGCTCTTATTTTATATTATCTTGTAATGTTATTTGATTCTATATATTTTACAACATTACATGTTCTGTGTGAGCAGTGACTTGTTTTATTCTTCTGTATAACTCCCCTAACATTAGTGCCTGGAGCAGAGTAGGCACTATAAAAATCACCGTTTTCACATACAGATGCAGTTGAAAACACCAGTGGTTTCCCATGAAATCTGTTTTGCCCGGAACTCTTTGCACTTCTGCAGAGTCCTGCAGAAACTCTTTCTAGGTATTTATTATACAGAATCATAAAAAATATTGAGGAAAATTATTATCATCAAAGAGTTGCAGACATCTCCTCAGTTTGGTTTTTCTCTAACATCCTAATGCTGTTGATTACTATCCCAGTCAATAAAAGTCTCTTCCTCTGCCTCTTCTAAAAGTTGTTCTAACAGACAAAGTTTTCTGAGAAAAAGCTAGAACTGGGATCCAACTTGTCAGGCTCTGAGGTTTACATCACTCTTTGGTGTGGTGCCCAGAAAAATACAGCTCACTTCAAAGAACTGACACAGCTTCCAGAACAGCAAAGGGGCACATGCTGAGAGACTTCTGGTGGTTTCCGACAGCTTGACCAGACACATCCCTTCCTTGAAGAGACGATGCTGTTCTATAAGCGTATGGTCTTTGTTTTGCATGTATATCTTCTAGATTAAAAATTCATGAACATGTAAATATTCCCCCCTCCAAAAAGGGGAAAGAAATAACAGGTGGATAGAACTCCTCATGCCACCTCTACTACCTCAGGCTCTCGTCTTCATCTGTATCTCATTTCTTTCTTACATATTAAACCACCCACTTTCTTACAGGCTCCTGAGGAAGAACAAGAGAGAAACCACTTCCTGCCCTCCCACCATGTCTTGATGTCATCTTCTCTGGTTCTCTCATCCTCCCCCATTTCTCCCACAGAGATTCAAAATCTGAACCGCTGTGATGTCATACCACTCTAAGTTTCTCACTAAATGTGTGGCCAGTTTAAAAAACACAACAAATCCTTCAATCTAGTTAAAAGCCACTATTTAAAATTTGCCCTTCCATCCCAGATATATTAATGCATGAGTACATATAAGTCTTACTTATTTATAGTCATGGAGCAACAAGTAGAATGTTCATTATTCAAATCTACCAGTATTTTGTTGAATACATGGATCTTTCTCCCCTTCAGTTTTTTACTGTGTTTGCTCAGAAGTGAAAAAACAGATTCAAAAGCATGGTTTGCAGTTTCTTTTCTTCTTAATAGGTAGCATTGTATAATAAGAATTGGTCAACTGTACTGGCTTCCACTGCTGGTCCTGCATGGACTAGTTGGAGTGACCTTTGGCAACTTATTTCTGAATGATCCTACCTTATGAAAAATGGAGGTGATAATCAGGTTCTCATAGGATTGTACAAGAACAAGGTGGGCGGTGTATGTCTTATGCCTAGCATAGTGCTCTAGGCTTTCAATAAATATGAGCTCCCTTTCCCCCCTTTCTCTTCTCCATTTATTTCCTCTGCATCAATAGTGGAACATCTCAAATCTGGACAATCTTGGAATAGAGCAAACACAGTGAACATATATCCTGCAAATGGATAACAACAAGTTGACTGTAGCCAGACAGTTCTTGGCAGGCATCACGCTCTGCCTCAGTTTGCTTTACACTCAAACCTGCTTTATAAACACTCCCAGTGAGATGCAAACTTCAGGTCGATCCTCAAAGTTTGCCATTACTTAGACTCACACTGCCTATCCAGTGCTGCCTCTTCTCACATGGATCCCTCCCAACAAGGCAGGCAGTCGCTTCACTGTAGCATGAACTTGAGTGTTGCACGGGATCTTCCTGTGTGTTTGCATATGTTGCTGGTAATGCCTGAAATTCTTCACTCGTCTTCTCTGTCCTTCCAAGCCCTAGTCACTCATGAAGTTTGTCCAGTGCTGTCCTATAGGATATAATGCAAGCTACATATGTAATTTTAAACTTTCTGCTAGGCATATTTAAAAAATCAAGTACAATTAATTTCAGAGATGTTTTATTTAATCCACTATATCAAAAATATTATTTCAACTTATGATCAATGAAATATTGTACATTTTTTAAAATTAGGTATTCAAAATCCAGTGTCTATTATACTTACAGTACATTTCAGTTCGGACTTCCAACATTTCAAGAGCTAATAGCCACATGTGGCAAGTGGCTACCGTACTGGACAGTGCACATCTAGTTTGTCAGATCTAGCCCATCTTTGTAATACTGTGTCACTCAGAGACTTTTAACTCGATAAACATGACACCTTACAGTTTTGAAGACTATAGTTTACGAAGAAACACTTTCAATATACTGTCTTCAGCAGTCCTCACAGCAATGCCTGTGAGAATGGAAGGGATTTTTATTACCATTTCAGAGAAATAGTAAAGAAACCAAGACATGGTTACCAAGACTCTAAGACATTGGGTAACTTACACATAACTGTACAGAAAGTAGAATTTGTTCTTGAATCCAGGACCTTATGTTCCACCCAGTAACAAACTGCTTCTTGAAATTGTATTTGCATAGACTTTAAAGTTTACAGACTTTCCTATAAATCATCTCACAAAAATGAATCTTCACAAAACCGTCTGAAGGCAGTTTAATTTCAGTTATTTACGAAGAGTTAACTTATGCTCAAGCTACAAAATCCAAAAGGCAATCACATTTACCAGTTTCTTGTAACCTTTTTATTTCCTCCTTTTTACTAAATGATTGCACACTATGTGCAGTATTCTACACTTGACTTTTTTTCCCATGACAGTATGTTTAGTATATTAAGTATACGAGACGATCCTTGCATACGGTCCAGAAAGGCCTGCCTCATTCTTTGTAGCTGGTGTCGTATTCCATTGTCTGGGTCTACCACACTTTATTAACCAGTCCTGCTGAGGAGCATTCAGGGTGTTTTCAGTCTTTTGCTATGACAAGTAACATTGTAGTAAATAAACTTGTGCATATGCCATTTCAATATTGCATATAGCTACAGTATACATTCTACACCAACATTTCTGGGTCAAAGTGTATACGCATTTTAAAATTTGGAAATACTTCCAAATTTCCCTTAAAAAAGGTTTAGTGATTTTCACTCACACTCAGAAAATGTAAGCACCCGTGTCCTCACACCCGTGAAAACTCTGTGTGCTGTGAACTCACACTGGTGAGCTTGAGCATCTTTTCACATGTTTAAGTGTCATTTGCATTAATTTTTCTGCAGCCTGACCATTTGTGTCTATATCCTATCCTGTGTTCCTATTGCATTGTTATTCTTTTCTTTTTTATTGTAAGAGCTCTTTAAATTTTAAGGAAATTGTGAGGTGAGGTGTGATATTTTGACTTTGGCTTTTTTTTTTTTTTAAAGATTTTCGTTTTGCTTTGTTGTGTTTGCTATTTATACAGGCTAATTTATAAATCTTTTCTTTCATGGCTTTTGAGTTTTGTATCATGTTTAGAATTTTAGTGGTATATGTCCAAGTTTAATATTTTTTTTCAGATGATTATCCAGTAATACAATGCCATTATTGAATAATCCACCTTTTCTTTACAGATTTAACATGCCACCCATATTCTATGCAATATTACCTTGTATTTTTAATTTATTAAAAATTTTTTTTTCTTTCACTGATCTGTCTGTTCTTGCACCAGTATCACAATATTTAATATCTACTAGGGCTTATCCCCTCACCATTATCCTTCCTCCCCTGATTTTTTTGGGTGTCTTGTATACTTATTTGTTGTCATATGAAGCTTATCTGGCTTAAAAAGAACACTTCTGTATTTTATTTGGATTGCCTTTTATTCTTAGACTACCTTTTGGAGAAGGGTTAGGAAAATCACCTATATGTAATGAGGCTTACCACCCAATGGTATGCTTTTTCATTTGTTAAAGTCTTCTACTGTGCCTTTCAGTAATGTTTTAAAGTTTTATTTTCATATGCTTACTATCCATTTTTCTAGGTGTTTTATATTTTTGTTCCTATTGTAAAGAGAATCTTTTCTTCCATTATAGCTATTTAAGACATTTTATGATAGAAAATTTCAAACACATCAAAAGTAGAGAGACTAGGTTAATGAAGCTCCTTGTACCCATCACTCAGCTTCAATAATTTTCAACTTACGACCAGTTTTATTCCATCCATCCCCCACTTCTCTTTCCTCCCCCACCCAGATTATTGTGAAGTAAATCCGAGACTTCATACCATTTCACCTGTAAATATTTCAGTATGTATCTCTAAAAGATAGTAACTTGAAAAAAATACAACCATATAAGTTTTATACCTTAAAATATTTTACAATAATTTCTTAATATCTTCAAGATTCAGTGAATGTACATATTTCTTTATCTTTAAAGTCTTTTCTGGGTCATTTGTTTGAATTGGGATCCAAATAAAATCCATATATCACAATTGTTTGATATGTCTCTTAAGTTTATTTTAATCTATAGGGTCATCCTCTAGTTCTTTTTTACCTTGCAAATTTTTGTTGAAGAATTTGGATCATTTATCCTGTAGAGTTTCCCGTAATTTGGGTTTTGCTGATTGGCTCCCCATGGAGTTATCATATTCCTTTATTCCTCTGTTTTCCTATAAATTGGTAATTGGATCTAGAGATGTGATGAAATTCAAGTTGGGTTTTTCTGAAGGAAGACTACGTAATATCTGATTGTTTTTCTTTTTGTGGTATTAGAAGTCGGTGATAATTATTTCCTATGTCTATTGATTCATTAGGGCTTGCAAATGGTAATATTCTAATTTTATCAGCTTTCTTCATTTATTAGATTGGGCTACTTCTAAATAGAGATATTTGTATGTATACTGAGGTACAATAACTTGAGGTGCATTCTTACAGGAAAGGCAGAATAAATACTTCATTCTTTCCCTTTGTTTATTAGTTTTCAAAACAAGTTGGTTCTTAACATTTATCAAAGGTGACCAGCAAGATCTGTTCTGTTTTGTTTTGCATCATGATGAATACATGGATTTTAAACATGTTTGATGTGTTTTAGTCCATTGAAGTTATTATGCTTATTGATGCTCAAATCGTTCTATCTTTGGCCAGTGGTAGCCTATTCACATTGGCTCTTGAATTCTTTAGACATGATAAAAATCACTGATGGCTTTTTACTTTCTTGTACAAAAAGATGTTCCAGGCTTATCTTGCACATTTCCTGTCCCAGATCCAAAAATGGATATTTTTCCAAGAAGCCTTGGTTACTTTTAGTGGGAAATTATTTTTAGAGACTACAGTCTGGACATTAGGGGTGCTTACTGCTATTGTGTTGGCCATCATTCGCAAGCCTTTTCAGTTGATAGAGATGGGAAATGTATGCATGTGGGTGTTTCAAAGATTAATTATATCATGAGTTTATACCAGTACTTCCAGCTCAAATTCAGGTCTACAGGGTTTTTACTCAACCTAATTGATATTGAATCTATATCTCCTTTCTTCTTTGGTAAATATTCTAGTTTCAGTAGGGTGGTTAATACCTCAAAGTGAGAGAAGGGCAAGAGAGTCTAGCTATATGTAAAAGAGTGGTTATACTTAATTATTAATTAATTAATTATTACTGATCATAGAATTTAAGCTAGGTAAGGAAGGAAGAAGATGAGGGAGATGATGAGATGGAGGTGTTAGCTAATGCTACGGTGGTAATCATTTTGCAGTATATAAATGGATCAAATCAACAAATTGTACAACTTAATATTACACAATATTATATGTCAATTATTACTCAATAAAGCTGGAAAGAAAATATGAGAGAGATGAAGAGCCATGACTCTGACGGTATTGTGTGGATCTCAGTGGAAAGGGATGAAAAAGTGTTGAAGTCAAAGGAATAGAGAGAGAACCGGAAAGGTTGGAGGTGGTAGTCAGAGGGCAGCCATCCTTGAAATCGAGATGATGGAGGAGGTGCAGTTGAGGTAATTGTAAAGCCTGGGGTGTTAGCATGGGGGTGAGGGGCTGAGGACAGGAGTAGGAGATCCCTGGATAAAGGAAGATGGAAAAACAGATTGGCCAAGGTCCCAGAAGGCTCATCCCCGTGGATCTTGAAACATGAAAAATTATGGCAGGAGCGTTGGAGAGAGTGACAGTGAGGCAAAAGCAAAAACATCGAGATGTAAGAGCAGTGACCTGGGAGTGGTAGGTGAATGCAACAATGAGGAGGATGGGTGTTAGAGCCTGAAAAAGTGAAATTCTAGGCTGCGAGTTTTAAGAAAGACAGAGGAAGGGTGGTTAGAAAATGGCAACTCAGAGCAAGGGTAACCATTCCCCCACCACAGGCCCCATGGGAGAAGGTTGCAGGGGAAAGCTGTCCTCCTGAGAGGGCTGCAGGGGCATTGTGTCCTCAGGAGGAGAGCCAGTTCTGTGAGAGTGAGAAGCTAAAGGGACTTTCAGAGAAGAGGCTGAAGACTTGAGGATTTTGCTGAAAACTATCTTTCAGTTCCAGAGGGGAGCAGTGAAAAAGTTTCAAAGTTTGGAGAGGGATATGGGATCAGAAGAAAAGACAGATGGAGGGTTAAAGTACAGGGGTTGAGTGATGGTGCAGGGGACTTGGGTTTCTTGTGATGAATGTAAACACAGATAAAAGCATAATAAAATGTTTCCCATTGGTCCCTTGCCACATTGCGGTGGCAAGGCTATGAGAATAGTAGACAGGGTGGGCACAGACGTGTGGAGGCCTTGCCACAAGCAGGCAGTCCTGGACCTTCTCAACTCCTGCCTGTGGCGGTGGTGGAGTTGGTATGGAGCAGGTAGCAAGGAGGAGAGGGGTGGCCTTATCCAGAGCACCAGGGGTTCAGGGGTGCCCTTTTTTTTAAAAAAAAGGTAAACTTTATCTTGAAGAATAAAATACCTGCAGCAAAGTGCACAAGTATTTGGTGTTTTGGCTCATAAATGAACTCAGGTTCATTCACCAATAACCAGGTGGAAAAACAGAGCATTACCAGTATCCCCTGCCCAAAGTTGGTTAATTTTTCTAATAAATAATTGAGTCTAGGAAGAAGGAGTTAGTGGTACAGAAGAATTAGCTTTGTTGCCAAATAAAGCTTATGTTGCCTGCACACTATTTTACAGGTAGAGTAAAACAAGATACAGAGAGCAAAGTTGATTTGCACCTTTACCGAGTTATTGATAGGTCAGGAAAATTTCAAAGCTAAAGAGCAAGGATTCACATTTCTGCATAATAAAACACATTATATAGATCTAATAATTTGAAGAGTGTCACAATGAGTCAAAACTAGTGAGTCTTGAAAAGTCTTGAAACAGATCCTAGTATTTACAAATCTTAGCATTTGATTTATTTTTTTAAAAAGCCTTCCAAATTTGTATGAAGAAAGTGACATTAGCATGCAAAAATGAATCTGGGAGAACTGTTAAATGCTTAGGAAAAAGAAAACAAAACTAAAATTATATACCTACTTTCACCCCATCACACATATTAAACTGGATTATAATATTAAATTTTTTAAAAATCTTTAAAAAAGTAGAAAATACATAGGTGATTTTCTTATCTGATATTGGAGTGGGAATGGCTTTCCTAAACATAAATGGAAAAGAACCAAATACTGGAAAATATTTGACTTTTGACAGTTTTAATTTATACATTAAATAAACTAACATTGACAAAAAACAAATAATAAACTGAAAATAAATATTTGAAACATATATGACTAACAGTTATTATATCCTTAACATACATAAAGTACAAATCAGAAAAAAGAAAGATGTACACCCTAATAGAAAAATTGGCAAAAGATGTAGGCAAACAATTCACAAAAGAAAAAATATAACCCCCTAAATATGTAAAAATACTTATTTCAACTTTACTTGTAATCAAAGAAATGTAAATTAAAACATTTTCCCCACCTAATTGGCAGAATTTAATACTCAATGTTGGTGAGGTAAGAATGAATGAACAAGCTTGTATTTTACTGGTGGGAACTTATCCCAGCACCTCTGAAGGGCAATTTGGCAATATATATCCAAATCTTGAAAAATTCATATACTTGTGTCTAGTCATTTCACTTCTAGAAATTTATCCAAAAGAACTAACTAGAAGTCTGTACAAATATTTATATACATGAATTTTTAGTGTTGTAATATTTATAACACAAAAAATTAGATAAATCTAAATAACCCCAAAAGAACATTGGTTAAATAACTTATGATATATTACCATGATAGAATACTATGTATTTTAAAATTTATTTTAGAAAACATTTAAAGGTGTGAGAAAATGTTCAAAATATAATGTGAAGTGGGAAAAGTACATTATGAAACATTACATATAATATAACCTTAATTTTATAAGTACCATTTATAACACTTAAATGTACTTATATTTATTTACCTTGTACATTGTACATATGGAAGACTAAAACATAAAACAAAATGTATATATGTACATATTAATCAACCATATTTTATATTTTATAATAAAATTTAGACTAAAAAGAGACCAAAATGTTAGCCATTATTATAACTGGGTGGTGCTATTATATCTAATTAAAAACTAAAAAGCATTAAGTGAAAGAACACTTATTAATAAATAAAAATGTCACAATTAAATACAGTAATTATTATCTTTTAGTGAGTTTTGTCTCTATATAGACAGAAGCTCTTGGCAGAAGAAAAATGATCAGAAGCACAATTGTCATGGGAGCTTTCTAAATCTTTGTCAAGTCAAACAAGGACAAGAAATTTGAATCATATTACAAGGTCAGGTTTGATCTATATTAAACTTTATACTGTACAGGTAATCTTCAAATTCAAGAAGTTGGATATATAAGAAAGCACATCTTAAGAAACAAGGAGGTACATAACAATGATGCTGAGATCAGGAATTACCGAATTAAAAAAAAACTCAGTAGAATAAATGTAGAAGATGGTTCTGTAAAGAAAATAGCACTATGGGAAAAAAAAACCCTAAAAAATTGATTCAAAGAACAACCACAAGAAAGGCATTGGATTTAAGATAGAATATATAATAGCAGATACAGAAGAGGTGATAAAATTATAAGAGAATTTTATGTAAAATTCTTTGATATTAAATTTGAAGAATATAATTTCAAGTAAAGTAAACGTGGCCAAAATTAACTCAATAATAAATAGAGTAACAACCATAGGAAAAAATGAAAAATGTATTAAAGAAATAATTCAAAAGGCTTTATGCCAGATAATTCTGGTGAATTTTCTCCAAACTTTCAAGGAACAGATAATTTCTATGCTATTCTACTTCATAATATTATAAATCTTCAGTTCACTTTATGAAACTCACATATGCCAAAACCAAACATTAAAAAAGAAAGTTTAAAAAGAATTGCATTTGGTTATAAATATAAAAATCCCCAATGAAATTCAACTCTATACTATTGTACCCTGTATCCCCAACATGCAACTTTTTTAATATTAGGAAGACAATGGATTCAATGAGTAAAATAGAAACGTAAAAAAAAAAAAGACGTATGATGAAATATAGCATGTACTTCTAAAAAAACAAAACTCTTGGAAGATTTGGATTAAACTGATCCTACCTTAATGTGGTTAAGAATATTTGTCTGAAACCTGAGCTTGCCAATGGACTGAATATGGACCATTGTTTTAAATATTTTTGTTCTGGCCTATATATTTTGGGGAAATGATTTTAGTTATAAACATTTTATAATTGAGAGATTTCATAAAAAATCAGAAATTTTCTCTTATGCAAAAACAAACAAACAAAAAAAATTAGGGGTTAGGGTTAGGGTTTCCAGTGTGAAAAAATGGCAGATCTGTTAGCAGTAGGTCCACATTTTCATAGGGTATAATAGGCTTAAGCTGAGCATCTCCTGTGTACTCCATTCAGAAAGAGCCCTCTCCAGTTTGTCACAGTTTGCACCAAGCTCGCTATTCCAGTATTAAATTGAACAACAAAGATCATATTCAGCAGTATAATATATAAGAGGTTATTGTCATTCTTATTAGGAACACATCAAAAATGTCATCTATCACCTTTACTACTTAACTTTTCTGAAAGCTGTGGCCAATGGAAGAGACAAGAACTCAAAAAAAGGGTATAACTGGGCTTCCCTGGTGGCGCAGTGGTTGAGAGTCCGCCTGCCGATGCAGGGAACACGGGTTCGTGCCCCAGTCCAGGAGGATCCCACATGCCGCGGAGCGGCTGGGCCCATGAGCCATGGCCGTTGATCCTGCGCGTCCGGAGCCTGTGCTCCGCAATGGGAGAGGCCACAACAGTGAGAGGCCCACATACCGCAAAAAAAAAAAAAAAAAAAAAAAGGTATAACTATTCGAAAGAAAAAGTCAAAATATAATAATTTCAGCTGGAATGATTATATGTTAACATACACACCAACTATAAGCTTGTTGTAAATAATAAGATAGTTAAATAAATTGGTTAGAGGATAAATATTTCTAAAATTAGTAACTATTTTTTGTATCCCAGCAACCTCCAGTTAAACAATAAGATTATATTTATAACAGCAACAAAAATTTTAAAATACAAGGAATGTGTGGGAACAATATGAAAAAACTACAAAAGTTTATTGAGGTATAAAAGATTTGAATAAATGGACATACATATCAAGTTTCTGAAAATTGTAAAAATGTCAGTTCTTCCCATTTGAATTTATGGTTTTAACATTATCCCAATAAAAATTCTAAAGAATGTTTTCTAGAATGTGAAAAATTTAAATAAAGTGCATCTGGGAATGTAAACAAGTAAGAATAGAGAAAACTTTGGAAGAGGCTGTTTAAAGTGGGAGAACCTTAAAAGTGTTCATAACCTTTTTCCTAATAATTTCATTTCTAGTAATGTATTTTAATAAAATAATAGGAAACATGGATAAAGATTTATTTATAAGATGTTCATCACTGCATTACTCATGATATTGAAAAATTAGGTTTATTAAAAAACATCCTTCCACAATATGAAAATGGTATATAAATTATGGTTCATTCATATGATAGACTATTAGGCATTCACTAAATGTCATGTTTGTGAACCATTTTTTTATGACATAGGATAAAGCTCATGATGTATTAATGCTTTGTAAAAAAAAGAAAAGCAAGATATAAAACTATGTTCAGCATGACTCCAGTTTAAAAAAAATCTCAGGGTGGGAGAGATATAGGTGATTTTTGTTTTCTATAGGTCATATATTTCTAATTTTTATAAAATAAGAATGTATTTTATAATTAGAAAAGAATACAACAGTTTTTATCTTCTCCAGGGAAAAATATTTCTTAACCAAGAAATACCCTTAGTAGTGGGGTGATGTTTTTGGACAAAGGCACAGAACACACTTCAGTGGGGACCGTCTGTACTTGCTCTTCCCTCTCTTTACAACATTTTCTGTTGGTAGGGGATTTGTGTAAGAACTAATTAAGGAAGACCAGCATTAATCTATATTGGTTTTCACCATCAGGGCCTATTCTTTATGAGGCCAAATGAGAAAGGACTGTTTATATATAAATGCAAATCCCCTTGTCAATACATCTCCATATTCTGGTATGTTAGCTCCAGCTTTTGCATTTTTAATAAGATCTTATCTCCCTTGTAGTCCAGCAACTGCTGGATCATTTAAAGACCATCCTGTAGTGTTTATGACAGCACAGATGGTTGCTATGGAAAAAATTGAGCTGTCCCTGATCCCATAACAAAAATGGGTTCGAAGCAGTTGATTTGGCCAAATTCAGAGCCTCTGTGAACCCTGGGAGTTCTGAATTTCCAATTTTCTTGAGCTCTTAGAAGTTTGTTTGTTTACTGTTAGCAACGTAAAACTCTGTTTTGTTTCTTTTTCTTTGTTTTCTTAAAGAAATGTTTATTTTTTAAAAGACTCAAAATTCTGCTTGTATACCATGCTACTCTATCACAGTAAGCTTTCAGTGTGTTTTAAAACCATATACACAGTTTGTTACATATACATACATATATGTAATATTCTATTTTTATATAAGATTTTATAAAAACCATATATATCTATATACATATATTTTTATCCATAAAATAAATATAGGACAACATGAAAATACTGTTCCCTAGATTTGTGTTCAGAATCTACTGGGAATGACAGTAAAATCCTTTATTTTTCATAATTTCATGCAAGTGGAATGGACCATAGGTAGGGTGACCACATCGTTGATTGTTCTAAGTGTTGGACGCTATCGAGAGTCGAAGTAGGCACAATTAGTAATGAAGCAAGGGTGACATGTGTAAACTGAGACTGTCCTGAACAAAGTGAGTTGTTGGATCACCCTGATCAGAAGAGATATATGAGATATAAGATATATATATATATATATATATATATATAGGGCTGTTGCCAATGTAATCAGTTAAGATGAGGTCATACTGGAGTTGGGTGGGTCCTAATCCAATGTGACTGGTGTCCCTATACAAAGGGCACATTTGGACACAGATACACGCAGGGAGAATGCCATGTGGCCATGAAGGCAGAGATTGGGGCAATGCATCTATGAGCCAAGGAGCACCAAAGACAGCCTGCAAACCACCAGCAGCTGGGGGAGAGGCATGAAGAGATTCTCCCTCACAGCCTCAGAAGGAATCAACTTAGCCGACACCTTGATCTCAGACTACAAGCTCCAGAACTGTGAGACAACACACTTCTGTTGCTGAAGCCATGTAGTCTGTGGTACTTTGTTACAGCAGCCCTACCAGACTAATACAGGATCCTCAACAACTTGCTCCCTAGCAGTTCTGGGGACATCACCCAGAAGTGCTCAAGACCTCCCCTCTCATGATGGCCAAGTAATAACGCTTTCATTCTTTCTTTGCTCAAATATAATATCACCATCCAACGAGGAGAGCAAGCAACACATACAAGCTCCATTTCTAATGATACTTCAAGACCTCTGTAATCATGAGCCATCCAACAAAGAAGAGAGAGGGGGGAACAAAAAATGTCTTCAGAGGGCCACACTTAGTAACAAGG